>NC_133654.1:156869457-156954457 GCF_009905375.1 Apium graveolens | reverse complement strand
GGTTTGGTAAACCTTTTTTCTTTTTTCTCTGGCGCGATCCTCTTTTGTTTGCTAGTTCAGTTTCCCTTGTTCAACCAACAATGGCAAGAGGAGATCCAATATCTCAATAGCAACAACGACTGCAACTGAAGCTCAAGAAAAGGGAGTTTAGTAGGCGGGATTTGAACACCTACTACCATAGACTTCTGCTTACATGACTTTCAGCGAAATAGCACTTCTTCTTTAGGGAGTGGCTCACGAGCCAGTTAAGATAGAATCTTTCTATATGAATAGGACTCAGTGTTCAAGGCTAGGATCTATGTAATATGAATAGTAAGTTGCGCACCCGCCAAGCAGTTCTCACTCCAAGCAGGACTCTTCTATGATTAGTGGGAAGGCGCAGCTACATTTTACCCCATAGTAAGTCTACCGGTCCTTCAGCATCCTCCGAGTAGGCGAGCTTTCTCTGCGCCGCGTAAGGTGGGCTACCGCCCTTTCTTTTCGTGCGACATATGCAGTGAGACTGAGCACCGGACCAACCCGACTAAATGTTTAGCATGGTTTCCGGGAGTTGCTTGCCTTACCACACCAACCACCTTAGCGCTGGAAGTTCTAGCAATGGGCAGCTAGGCAAAGGAAGATTAGATAGCAAATTCATATTCATTAGATAAGAGATTTTGGATCTGTTCTTAGTGAGGGCAACCGGATTGGGACGATCAGGTCGGTTGAGGGCAGCAGCACACCAATAGGTGGATTGCCATTCTTGTACTGTTTGGGTAAAGGGCAGGAGCGCTCTTTCCCTCTCACCAGTACTTACTTGGGGCGGAAACCGGTTCAAACCAAATATCCAACAGCCGCTTTCCTTAATGGCTACCCGCCTTCGAGTGAACTCTTGGACTGGCTGAAAGGGAAAGGGGAAACTGTACAAGGCATTTTTCACGCGTTTACGGGACCTGTGTCAAAGGAAAGGATTGTTGCACTCTCTTGCTTGAATGAATCGACATTTGTGGATGGTTGTTCATTCGGGAGTCTTCTATCTATATTTTAGAACTACTGGATCAACTACTCCGGCTTTTAGCCTTTGGATTTGGAACCCTAAAGTAAAGTCACTCGCCCGTTCAAACTCTTACGTACTGATTCAAACGGGCGCTCCGGAAGAGTGCTGCCCTGATAAGAGGGGCGGGTCTCTTCACAAGAAGGCGGCCTTCAAACGCTTGGAAAAGGAGAGAGGTTCTGAAAGAACGACCGATAGGGAGAGTCACCTGCTAGGCTAGAACTTTTCTTTTATTGATAGTCAATCAATTGTTCGTATACCATTTCTTACGTAACCTATAAATGGTTACTCACTCGCTATGAGAGCATACCTCGTAAGAGTCTATAGTTAGCTTATAGAGTAGTAGAACCTATATTGCTATATACTCAAGTAGCTATTCTTGTAAAGTAGCTATCTAGTCTATATACAAGTATAGCTAGCAACTCTATATAGCGGAATGAAATTAGCTACTTCATAAGAACAGAAAGCTACTTTTTCCATAGTGTACAAGAGCTAGCGCAGATGAGTTTGGACTGATCGACTAGGCACCACAAAGCAAGCATGAGGGAGTTTACTTGCTCGACTAAGGAGGGGGAGGAATGAAACAGCTCGACTGGATAATGAAAATACATAGCCCGGAAATGGCCAACTCAACCAATAGCGGTAGGGCCGAAGGTAGGCTATCTCTCCTCATTAATAGTACCTATGGTGGCATTCTACACACTTGCATACTCTTCATCAACATATCTTTCTTCGGGATCAGAGCCGTGCATGGATGATGCATGCATGAGCATATGATACGTTGATCATCACCTCAATCAGGTGTCATCATGTACTATATTATATCTTTAATGATGTACTTAATTTCATCCATGACTAGGGCGCATATTAACACTGGCTATGCAATCACATGCTAACAGCTCTTTCTATAAGACCGTAGGCAACTAGAATTTGCTTATACAAGACGATAGCATAATAACATAAATAATAGCTTAATTGCTCGGCTCACCAAAAAATAGGTTGATGTGGAGCCTATCCCCTCAGCGGGAAAAAGTCGTAAAAAAAAAGAATATAAAATGAGAATGTTTCCACGCGGGTGTCTGGGTCTGTGTCTTATTGGAATTTTAGTCATGGGACTCTTTATTTTGGATCTCGGGATTATTGTTGAAATGGTTCAATCGCGCCTTGTTGCAAAAGGTATATTTTTTATTTTAGGCGAGATGGTTGGGCGGAAGGGTTTAATCATTTTTGCTTTGGCTGGAGCTGTCCTAAACCCCCCCTTTATCCTCATGATGGATGAGGGTGATGTGAGTTGGAGCCCAAAGTTGTCTCTTCCTTCGTCATCATCCCCCGTGCCTTCGCTATCTAGCGTGAAAACAACAGACTTTGATGTCTTTGCTGATCAGCAGGGGACACCTGCTTCGGCACCCGCCCAAGAGGCGGAAGTGCTGGAAATTCCTTCCCCCGAAATAAGTCAGGGGGAATTGCTTGGGGAAGAACCCGGTGCCCAGGTCGGCCCTGTCAACGCCCCCTCTCCCCAAGAAGTGTTTGGGCAGCTGGGATATTTTTTATCACGCTTCAGTAAAATCCGAGCCCGGGGGGATTTTATCATTGCTACAAAGGATAAGCTAGACGTGAAGCATGCTTCACCCGAGAAGCTGTACAAGATCCAGGCTATCATGGAATCCATCACGAACCAACACGGTCGTCCCGCTTCTGGGAGAAAGGCAGCGGATCTCTTGATCAAAGTGGTTCGCGAGTGGGAAGAAAACCAAAACAACATATGATGTCTGCTGGTTGGTAGTGAGAGGACAATACACCGGTGTAAAAGATTGAGTAGTAGACGTTAGTAGAGCAGGCCGCCCCGACCGCCGATAAAGCGAATAATAGGCCTATGCCTATAATAAGAAAAAGCACGGCTCCTTACTTAGGCATCGTGGGGCCCTTCATAAGAATACTCTTTTGCTTTCTCTTTTTTTTTGCTCAAAAACTTTTCTATAACAGGCTTAGGAATTGGACGGCTATACTTTGGATTAGTCTAATAATAGCTCTTCTCTTGGCCTTTTTCTTGTCCATGGGGAATATTCAAATCCCTGATGATGTCTATGATCCCCACAACTTATACGAGAAAATAAGGGAAATCAACGACTTTATGAGGAGCCTTCGCCGACTGAGAATACCGGTTTTATTCTATCTATTTGATCTAATAAGAGCTGTATCGATTTTCTTGTATATGAGTTGAACCATTCTACCTCGTGACATGATAGATTTGATCCGTAGGACTTCTGGCATCTAATAAGAACTTCTCTTTAAATGGAACTAGAACATGTAGGAACATTAAATACGGTTTTCTTGCTGCCATGCTCCCAATAGATTTGACTGTATATGATTCTATTTGGAACGTAGGATGTGACCTTACAGTCGAGATACTACGTAACCTAGAAATGTGATAGAATGCCACTGATTGGTGGTAGTCATAGGAAGCCAGCGAGAAAGCCAAGTTTGAAAGGTTTAGTTCATTTGCACCTTACTTGGGATTGTCCGAGGAGTTCATAGTGAAATTCTCCCTATGAAAATGATCCTTAGACTCCTCCGGCGAGCCCATATAGGCCTTATCTTGGGAGTGATCTTTCACTTAAGCCCTTTGGAGAAAGGTTACAGCCCCAATCAAGTCAAGAGTCCGACCTGAACAAAGGCATTAGATGAAAGCTGTCCCATGGATATGTGCCCAGGCATTTAAGACCTTTCAAACGCCTTAGCCTAAATTAACATCCCGTCCTTTTGAGTTGTAAGCAATGTCCCTTCGCTTTGTGAAAGTTATTTTACTTTTCTAATGGTAGGGCTTCAAAGCTTGTAGTTTAAGGGATAGGGAGAGTCAGGAATTATTAGCCTGGATTTAATGACTGAACGAAGTGAATACCTTATTTTAATTATTTTCCCTAGAATCATCAGATCCGCTGAGATGAGAGTAGTTGGCCTAGAAGGATTTCTTCTATAAGATATTCCCTCAAGAGAATAAGCATCTTAAAGCTCTGATCGATCAGGTCCAGCAGATAAGATAAGTAGGGCCCATCCTTAAGCATGCAATAATCAATTATGCAGCTAATCACACGGGGCAGGAATGGCTTCTAAAAATTAGCTCGGGTCGTAGTCAGTTCAACTTCTAGTATAAAATGCTCAAGCGCGCAGAGCGCTGCACTAAGGTAAGCTTGCCGATCGACCAACGAAGGAAGTGATAGAAGGCGATTCCGATATTTTTTAAAAAGGCATTATTAGGTATCATCACACCGGGCCCACTCTATTACTGTACCAATCTAAAATCCAAGTATCGCAAGAAGTTGAAAACCAAGGAGTGCGGAACGACTTCCCCTAACTGGATGAGATCCAAGCATCCTCGAATGCTGGTAGGAATGGCAGAACGCGTGTTCTTTGATAGCGATGTAGTGGGCTCTAATCATCTCTTTTTAGGAAGAAGCGCCCTTATCTCGTCCTTTTCCGAAGTATGTTTTTTAGCTATTCCTAGATGCAAGTGGATCAAGATGAAGTGCTAAAATTGAATGAAACGCTCATGATTGCATACCCGAAACCGGCTAGTTAGGCCCGAATCCACTAAGTAATCTTGGCTGAAGAACCAATTTCCTAGAGTCCCTTATGTATCAAATTTTGTTCATCCTTGATCGCAAAAAGGGCGCTCGTAATTGTTTATATAGTTTGTATTTTAATTACAATCAAAAATTAAATTTTCATCATAGCAGGAGTGCTATAAAATCTTCAGTTGTGAGTCAAACTAAGAAATCACTAGTGAAAGTATGGGAAAAGGATTCAGAAGAAAAGAAGGAAGAAACGTTAGTTAGTCCCTAAAAAAGCTATCTTTCCAAACAGAGAAGAAGATAGCAAAAGCTACCTACCGGGGCCACGCTTGCTATCCACCTTGATTAAGGCTCTCAGATTGTCATCCACCACATTGTCGTCCATGGTATCCATTCTCACCATGCACTGTCTTCCAAATTATGTCTAAGTCCTTTACAGTTAATTCATTTTGGCTTAAACCTACATCCTGTTCGACCCCTGCTGTTAACTGAGCAAGAAAAGGTACGGCCTGAACATGGTGCGAAGCGTCGGTAAACTTATTTTCAATATCCCCTTTAAATCGCACGAGGTAGTCTTGGGTTTCATCGACAATAAAGCCCTGAATCTGTTCTTTGAATTCAGGTACCTTGAGTCGATTCGTCCCACTTCCATTATTAGAACATGATGAGGAATTTACCGCCACATAATTTATCTCCATAAAAAGAGGGAAAATAGTTCAACTATAAGAACTAGGACCAAACTGAGAGTTAGCAAGATAGACAAAGATGGATTTGTGAATGAGAAGTAAAAATTCCCTATCTTCATAGGAATGAGCGGAATAATGGCAAATTGCTCAAGTGGGCTGTGTATCATTCAGACTTTGCATTTTCTCTCCCGCTTCTTTCTCTTTGAAGAAAGACTTGTGGGAAGTTGTATTTGTCCAACCAAGACAAGAAAGACATGGGAAAGATTCTTTCTTTTTTAAAGAAAGCTCTTCTAAACTCGCACCTTTCTTAAGCTTAACATTATTCAGCATAACAAGGCTTGCTTTTATTCAATTCTATTTCATCGACCTCCGGTCGAGTACCCTACTATTCGTCATCTTTGCCTTTAAGAATGTGAATACGTTCCTGAACAAACTCGATTTGATCCTTGTAGGCCTTACGCGATTTTTCGACGGTTCGTGCCATCTCTTGCTCGGCCCACCGAATCTATTCGCTCTCGTTCAAAATTGCGCCCCATAGACGATTAAGTTCACAGAATACATCGAACGGGATGCATGAGGGCCGTCCCAGGTTCCTCTTGCGCATTCGGTTCTTCAATCTGCTCCGCTTCGGGCTCAGGGGGGAGATTTAGGTCCGACAACATATAGAGTTTACCGTCCCAAGCGAGAACAAGGCTATGACTGGCCATCATATTAGCAAATAAGAGAATTCCCAAGCTTAATGCTCGAAAACAATAAGAGATTAGTTCAAGGAGTACTAAGAAGGGGCTAATGCGAGAGGGACTCCTAAGATTGCATAGCCAAAGAGTTGTTTTTCCAATGACGGATTTATCGCCACAGACTCAATTAAAGATAAAGAACTAAAAACATTTCTAATACCAAAGGCTGCTCCAGCTAAAGCAATTGTTGCTGCACCGACTCCAATTAATTTCATTCCTTCTAACATGACATGTCATTTTCGTAAATTTTGCTTTTGTTTTGTCATTACACCTCGTCCACTCAGAGAATGCCTCTATTCATCGTGCTTGGGCATAAGCCCTAAGACATGGAAGAGACTATGATGCCCATAAGCTTTTCTTTTTTTAGTACAAGATGGCTGAACATCTCGCGATGCTTACACCTCTCGCTTCAAGATTATATACTCTAAGAGGCGCTTCAGCTGAGACAATACTGTATTCGTGGGGGGTCGCATCCGGCTAGAAACACCGAACTACCTACATATCCTCTTATTTCGAATAATCAAACCCTATGTAGTTCTATCAATCTATAAGCTTACAATATTCGATATATAGACTCTATTTTTAATTTGGAATACAGATAAGATCAGAAAAGCCATCATTAGAGCAAACAATGCAATAGCCTCTGTCAGCGCAAAGCCTAAAATGGCATAACCAAATAATTGTTTTGCCAATGGTGGCCGAAATCGACCAAACGGAACTAGTCAGAACGGGATTTCACACCTGGCGAATCTTTCACCCTATCTCCTCTTAATAAGACCATATAATAATGAATCAAAGAACTGAAAACATTTCCAATACCCTCCGAAATATTCTCTTTCCATTTTACACGCCACAAAAATGCGATAGAAATTCGGCATACACAACGGCATTTTGGTCAAACTGCCTCAGATTGTTGAGCCATTGCTCCAACGTAGTTTGTAAGAGCACTTTCTCCGGATAGGCATGAGGGTGGGGATTCCCGAGATTTAACAAGTCCAGCCTTCCCTCAATAAAGTCTAAAGCTTCAGACCGTATTTCCCTTTCCGGAAAAGGAGATTCTCTAAAAATGAGCTGGAGGCATTCATCGGGTTCCGCCATCAAGAGATCGAAAAGCCTATCTTGTAAATTCGCCTTCAATTCCAGCACTGTAATGTCGAACAGCTCATGAGATAGAGCGCTTTGATAGTGCAAGACGTTTCTTGCTTGGTTGAGGTTGTCTTTGACCAAGTTTTCGTATTCACCGAAGTTCAGTTGAGGGGGCAACCGTTCGATTAATAGGTTTTCGAGCAAGCGGATCCGGGCATACAATTCGAGTTCTCGGCCTGGGTCTTGAGTCCCAAAGAGCGACAAGAGGTTCCCCCTGGTTGGGGGTTTTGGGGAATAATAGGCGAATGGGGCGAATCCGATGAAACTATGTGAGTTGTGGAGCTAGAGGTGTCGCCGTTGCTGGTAGATAAGTCCGGATCTGAAACATATAAAACGAAACAAGGTAAAAGAGTTTCGAAATAAATACCGAAATTAGAAAGAAAATAGCACCTAATGAGACTTCCATACATGAAAATGAGAAATAGAATGGAGAAATAGATTAAAACTTTTAGGAAGCCATACTTTCTTTTCCAACGAACCCAACGAAACAAAGCGATTAAAAGGCAAATAACTGTTCTAAAAAGAACAAGACTTTTTCCAGTTGTCATTAGAGCAGTTCCTTCTGATCCTAGAAAATGCCCTAACGACACTACTGCCAAAAAAAGAGTTGAATGAAAGAAGAATTGTGTGAAATAAGTGAATTTATCCAGTTGAGGCATCTTATGAGTTAGCATTTCAAATATATATAGAAGGAGCGCTGTGAGCTATCTGCCCCAAAGAGATTCAGTGAGTGAACTAGGTTTTGGTATTCCTTCTCGAGCTTCTATTTCTTCCGTTTAAGAAGATTCGAGAAAAGATGGAATAGGAAGACGTGTTTCTAGAACGAACAAGATACGAGTTGAGAAGGGGGAGTTAGCAAAGTTAGACAAGATTGGAAGGGGCATAGGAACATGTATTGATGCACCAGATCGGCTAATGCTCTCAGGTTGATGCAATGTATTCCACCAGTTGACCGAAGACTTGATTATTGGTATATCGATCGGTCCAACACGGATTGAAATAGGAGCCGGTTCGACAGAAAGCTTTTGAAAACGCAGTGCATCCAGGTAAATAAGGAACGAGATGAATACAGAGGTTAAACGAGCATCCCACACCCGAAAGGTGCCCCACATAGGTCTTCCCCGAAACCCCCCAGTAACTAAGGTAAACAACGTAGAAAAAGCACCCATTTCTGTACAGGTTCCGGAAGAGCGAAGAAAAAGGGGATGTTTTGTTAATATGAACAAGAAAGTATTTATAGCCATAGCGATATAAACAATAATACTCATCCGAGCCGCAGGAACATGTACATACGGAATACGAGAATTTCCACCTTGTTGAAGATCTAGTGGTGCTACCCGAAGACTTAAATGAATAGCCATCGCTGTTAAGAACAACCGAGATCCAATGAGAATTTGCGCGTAGCTTCTTGTCTTTGACATCAAAAAAGAAGGTTGTAATAACGAAACGGACATGTGATAATTTGGTCCTAGCTAGTGGAACAAGAAAGACATGGATCTATCTATATTCAATACACAATCAAAGGATTTCCCCCCAAAAAAATAGAATAATTCCCCTTGCTTTGTTTTTGCTCCGCTCGTGTGTGGCACTCCTTGCTCGCGGGGTGGCATACCTAAAAAAGAAAGGTTTTTGAATTGCTTCTATTTTCGGTCAGGGGTTAGCAATCTCAAAAGGAGATAATGAAACCTCGAATATAAGGAAGCGAAAGCTCACTCTGCCAAGCCACAATTCTAATACATTGTGACCTCGAGGCTTGGTGTACATAGCAAGAACCCACTCAAAGTGACGAGATCTTGTATGACTGAGTTTGGCAAGTCTTCGCTAAGGTTGTAACAACTCTTAGGTATAGAGATTGGCCAGTTCTATGCTCTATAAGGAGTCAAGCTGTGCTTTGTATATTTCTTTTCATGTAGCTAATGCAGCAGCAAGTCGAGTTGAGAGCAGGATAAATAATATTATTGTAGCTCAGTGAGGTTGGACTTGATGTAGATCTGCAGGCTTCTGCTATTGATTTATCAATCCCTGCGGATGTTCTTGAGGCTGATTGCTTCTTTGAAGTATGGAGAGCACCGGGATAGCTTGAAGAAGGGGCGCTAGCTCGATCGTTGGAAGAGGGAGTTGACTCGCTTGAGTGTTATACGCGCTGGCGGCTAAAAACCGCTGTTTATGACCTTGAATGTATGATGGCTTAACCCCGATAAGAACTCGTGTTCTATACTTCAAGAAAGGCTTCAAAGCCTGGGTTTCTTACTGGAATAGCCCTCCCACCCCGTTTCTAGGCTTATAAAATAGCTGTTTATGCTACCTTTCTGGGCCTAATAGTCTACCCTATACCTACTATACAGTACCCGTGTTTATATGCAACTAGAGTTGCCTCTTTTGCGGAGTTGAGGACTCTAACTCCAGACTTTACCGGGCTAGAACTCGCTTTAGTTGCTTCTCTATTGTTACACGCGTGGGCGGCTTCAAACCGGACTTGAATAGCATCTCGGACTCTACCAGGTCTAAAGCCCTCTGAAACAAATACCAGAGAAAGAAACTCCGGCACGGGAAGCTAAAGGAATGGAGCGAAATCCTTAGTTTAAGACCTTTCGTCGAATCTATGGACTCCTCCCCTAGTTAAGCCCCCTTATAAGCCTCAGGAATTGCAATTTACGCTACGTTTCTTGACTAGGAATGAAAGCAACTCGACCAAGGGGGGAGAGAGGAGTGTATGCGAAGAGGGAGAGCTATAGAAGATAGAGTTGAAAGCTAGATACGAGGAGAGGTTCTGAAGGAAAGCCTTTTGAATATGCTGGGAATCCCCCTTTGGTGGCAGTTTACACGTGGGCGAAAAACCAATGTTTCGGAGATCTGTGTATGATTTCCCTATACCACGCTCAAACCCCTATTTCTATGCCTCAAGAAAGGCTTCTTTTGAATAGTTTCTGGCTTTTATAGATAAATCGAACCTGGCGAGGAACCCTATTTAGTTGCTTCAGGAATGGCTGTTTACGCTGCGCTTAGGAACCCCAGCGCGTGATTGCTTATGCCTGGGCATAACTCTCTTTAGTTGCTTCTTTTTGCGCTCTAGAAAGCAAACCAAGATCTAGAAGAGTTTGAAGAGAGAGTTGTAGGAGTACATCATTCTTCCAATGGCAACAATACGGGCAAAAACGTTTAAGACCTTCCCATAGCTAAAAGCAACTCGACTAACAGGAGAGGCGGAAGACTAGCTCGGCCAGAAAAGAACTATAGTTCTATACTTCTTTCAAATTCTAAGGAACTGCCCTATGGCAAGGCCAGTGTGGGAGCAGCAACTCATCCTAGCAACGTTTTCTTTGCTACTATACTGTATATGCTTCTAAAGCTATACATCGCTTTTCTGCTTTAACTACGTATCCAAGCAACTAAAAGATAACTGATATAACTTACCGGACAAAGAGCTAACTCAAAAGCTAGAACTCAGATCACTAAACCATCAAGAGGTTGTTTACTTGCTTACTCTAACGAGTAAGGGCTAAGATCAGTCTATTGCTACTTATGGTGATAAAGAAAGAGTTATTAGCCAATAGCTATCTTTCAGGATATGAGATAGATCGTTCGTATCCCGGTGAGTTCTTTTCTCTTCTTTCAGAACCTCGCTCGGGGCGAGAGGGTATCGGTAAAGAAGAAAAAAACACTGTTTAGTTTAGATCCAATTTGAGTGGGAATGGCCCTTTTTCTAGTTGGAGATATGCTTGGAATAGCCTAGTTGTGTACCCAAAGGAATCACCCTTAGTATTAACGTTTTTAAGTTTTAGCACCAGGTTACTTTCTTTCTAATTGGGAGCGAAGGCACTTCCGGGCTTAGATCTGCAGAGGGAAGACGAAGGTGCTATTTCATCTGTTGGAGGCGTAATTGTAGCAATTAGCTCTACTCTAAAGGTAGTTCCGTTCTCCTCGAATGATAATCGGTAGCTGTTAGAATAGTAGTAGTGGTGTGACTGTGACTTTGCTTCTCTTATGTAATTAGAATGTTAGGCATAATAGGCGGGAAATAACCTGCAAGTCATCTCCTCCCCGGCTTTAGCCTTCCTTCATTTTTAGCTAATATGGCAGGGGGCGATCCCATCATCTCTTTGAAATGGTGCAAGACCAGGTTCAACTTTCAGCGTATCAGATCTCGATTGTTGGTAGGCGGATAATCAAGATGTGGAGTCGTCAACCCTTCTTCGCTGGCTTGTTCACGGGCGAAACTCACTCTGATAATGACAAGGAATTGGCCCTCATTCTGTAAAACCATAGAGTATCACCCTTAGTTATAAGGGCACTTCCTAACTAAGGTTTTGCTGCCCCAAAATGAGGAGGTTTACTATTCTATATACGCAAGAAATTCAACGAAATCTGATGCTTAAAACACGGTAAATCGCCCATAACCATCGCTTAATGAAGGTCATGAGGTACTCGACTGAGAGGGGCACATGTAGCACTTATGCCTCAATTTAGCCCTATTTAGGTAAGGATTTGGCTTACTAAACCAACCTTTCCACAATTACTGTTCAGGGGGCCGGTTCCTTCTGGTTTTATCACTGGATGGAATTAAACTTAAGTCTCGGGGAATGACCTGCCTATAGTTATCTGTTCTAAGAGCCTTGCCTCCGGTATCTTGAGAGATTATTCTTCTAAAATAAGGTTGTAGACTGATTTACCTTTCTTAGGGAGAATGAAAGTAATCGAATCTAACACTCTTTTGGGCGTATAACAACTAAGTAAGTGAACAACCTTCGCTTCGGCCAGCCAATCCTTGGTAATCAATCACTTGAATAGTTTGGTTGTTCTCTTCCTATCGCTGTTCCGGAAGTATTGTTTTAACAGTCGTGTACAACTAAATATGGTTTTTCGTGAAGCGGGACTGTCTAGCAACACTTCTACTAAGAGAAATCCTTCGTATGAACACCAATGTGAAAGCTGGTTGTCCTAAACAAAGGTGAGTTAACTCTCATCTCCTTCGCTGGTGTTTAGGCCGCTAGCCGGTGCTTGTATCCTTTATTAAAGAATGCCTGCTGTAAGGTACTCAATCAAGTAAAAGCTGATTACTCCGTACGTTAGCTTGGAACAGGGGATTCCTCTATCTATATACCCTATCCAATGGAAGTATATGGTCTATGATATGTATTCCTAAAAAAGGGCTTACGATAGCTAGGAGCTAAACCCTGCAGTAGAAATACCAATGCTTGTATCTCCTACGGCTATATAGCTTGGTTGTGTATTTCCTCTACCTTACCCAACTTCTCACCAGGTTCTCCCCAACCGGGGAATGCTGTTCTTCGAACGCCGGTTAAAGCTTGTCTTTTCTCTTTCTTGAATAACCTCTCCCATTTGGTCGAGCATCTTTCATAACCTTAAGCCTGATCCCAAACAAACGTTCAACATGACAAAACTCTCCGGAAAAGCTACTCTGTAAACTTTGGCTGATAACCCTCTAACTCTCGGGGACCGGCCCGCGCAAAGACTATTTAATTGAGGGGGGGAATCCGCCTTTCTTCCCGGCTAGACTAGTGAGCTATTACACTTTTGCGGATGAAGATCTACTTCTCCATAGTTACGAACACTAAGAGAGTCAAATCCCCTGTAAAAGGAATGAAATCCAGTAAGTTATTTTGGAATAGCTATTCTATAGCAGGACCTATTCTAAAAGCCCCCGCCCGCCTAAACTCTATATTTTTATGTGGTTTCCCCATCGGAAACAGGGGCGTAGTGATAAGGCTCTATTTGAGGCGATGAGCTAGCTTTCTTTCAGAACCTTCTTCTGCTTCTTTCGCTTTATTGCTCTTCTAGGAATATGAGATCTATTAGTGCTTGTTCTATCTCTAGTCTACTGGAAAACTCTACTTTGCTTCGGATGCGCCCAATAGGTTCGGCATAATAGAAGAATATGACGCGGAGACTCTTCATTTGACTGATCTAACCTCGCTAGCAAAGGAAGCATCTGACCTTGCGATACACCTGTCATTGAAGCTCTGAAGGAGCCCTTTTATGAGCTAACAGCATATCACCAGGTTCTCATTTCTAATTCATTATTTACTTTAAAATTTGAATTTCCCAATCAATCCCTTTCGTCCCTTTTACTTATTATAGGATTCATCTGATTAACTTGAAAACAACCTATTCTTCTTAACTGTGCACACCCCCTTTAGATCATTCTATTCGTGCTTGAAAAACGACCCCATCGGTCCGCTATTTTTAATAGAAATTATTAGCCGTCCTCCTCGAGTCAACACCAATCCAATCTCGACGAAATCACTTTAAGTAACTACATCAATAAGTTTTCCTCTCGTCTTTGTACTGTATTTTATCTCGGAAAGGCTATTCCCTCGTCCATCGCTAGACTGTGATAGAGTTCAAGAGTCGAACCTCCTACTAGGTCTTCCCGATCGGGTTTAACTGCCTGGCTCACTCTGGCATTTACTGTCCAAGTACATCAAGATCTCTATTATGATATTGACAACTGCCTTGGTAGCCTTTTGAAAAGGTGTATCCGCTCCTTCTACTCTCTTACAGTTATCTAAAGAAGTAGATATTAGTATATCATCTAGGACTCTTTTCCTAATGTATGTACGGTAAAGCGACTTTCAGTCAATTTTTGGAAATTGTAACTGCCGCAAAAAGGCATTCTGTTGAAAGTTTTCAATAATCGTCTGCTCATTGAAGTCGCACTTATCGAGCCTCTATTTATAGAGTGGTAGAGGAATCTCGCCATGCAGTACGAATTGTATGGCAGGCACAATTATGACTAGTTCTCCGCACTACTTTTCTGCAATTGAAGACTATCATGCCTTTTTAATGAAAAACTGGCTAGCTCTGGCTACCTTGCGGAGCAAACAAAATCTCCCCAAATCACACTGCCTGTATAAAAAAACAAACTTTCCACAACCAGATTACGTGCAAAAGATTCCATATTCCATGCCAATAGACTCGTGACATCCATGTACTGAGTCGTCAAATGAGCCACGTTAATAAAGCCATTAGGGTTGGTCAGAAAAAATGTTATCATAGACTATATGGAAGAGTGAGGAAAGGAAAGGGCTTCCATGATAATGAGATCATTCTTGCATGGGCTTGCTTTGATGATGGGTAGGCATCTTCCTTCTTTAACCCTTTTAGTATAGCTTGAACTCGTCCAAAGCGCTCAAGATGGTCAAAAAAAGTAGCAGCTTTCACGTATGGTAATTTCCGCCGATCTAATTTATTAAACAAGGCCCAAAGTACATGAACTATTATAGCTTCCAGTGTATATTGACCTAACACATTTAGAATACTTAAAGCCTTATCAGTTAGACCCATTTTCTTCTGCTTTAGATAATCTTTTGCTGTAATCTTACTTGGATTAAGTATCTAACCATTGCTGGATATTTCTCAAAAGACTTAGTCTCTTTTCCTTCAAACTCCCTTATATAACTTTCGATTTGAATCTGTAATTCATAGAAATGAAATCTTTATCTGTTTTACAATCATAATAACCATCTTTTAACATTTTTAAAAAAATTCTTATTATGAGCCTTAGTTTTCCATTTTTTAGATTTCATATGCATCTCCACTTTATTTAGGAATATATTCATGAACTTGTCATACATTAAACATCTTACAGCATCCTTATCTTTCATCTCACTACTCTTTTTACCCATTTCTATACTGGTCTCTTCTTTCATCCCATCATGTAGCTGGAAATAAGCCAGTAAAAGACAACTAGAAGCAAGTGGGGGTACGTAAACGAGGACGGATCACAGTGTTTTTGTACTAGTCAGCTTTGAGGTGTCGAGTGAGGGATTGTTCTATCTCTTATGAAAGGGGCCTTGGTCCCTTATTATTAGAGAAATGGGAGTACTATCTGACGCTTCGCTCGATTATTGGCCTATTCCGCTCGATTATTGTCCTATTACGCTCGATTATTGCGCCATTTTCTTTACTTTTCTTTAGGGCCAGGGACGGGGTTAAGACGCGTGGTGATACCACGATTTAGGGCCGGGGACGGGGTTAAGACGCGTGGCGATACCCGCGAAAAACAAAACTTCAACTATTGATATAATTTTAGTTGGTGGAAAGAGTTAAGGGCCTCCAACGCCTATAAATAGAAGCTTCTTTCAGTCTCTATTAGGCACAAAGCAAAGGGCACTTAGTAGAAGAAAGTAAGTAGCCATGGATCCCAATGGAGGAATTGACAGACTTTCTATTATTTCAAATGAAATCGCATAAGTGGAGGCAGCAAAGCTCTACTGGGAGCACAGGCTAGCACTTTTCTAGGAGCATCTGCCTGCTATCGATCCTAAGATGATAGCAGACGCTATGCAACAAATAAGGGACCGCATTCGCGGTCTGGAAGACCGGAGGAGGGCGCTGGTACAAGAGCAGCAAGCACTTATTGTGCAAGCTGTGATAAATCGTGCCGACGACGGGGGAGCCTAGAGGAGTCCGTCGACTCTAGAAGGTTTAAATAAGTGTCTGTAGACGCACAAAGTAGTTTATTTTCATGTCATGTATGGTGGTTCTTTGTCTTTTTTTAGTAGAGATCTACTCCGATGCTTACTGGAGATAGACTCCTATTTATGCTAACTATTTTTGTTTGGTTTTCTTTTTTATGTTTGCATGTATGGGAACCCTAGTTGAAAATGTTTACTAATTATGCTTTTAGAATAATAAAGACTTTTTCGTATAAATGAAAATGAAGTTCTTTCCTTTTATTCTTTCTATAGTGGAGATAGTAGCACGTAATTACAGACATATTATTAAAGTGGCAAGAACGGGTTTCGTTCTAGTGCCCGAAAAGAAGATTCCAAAGCTTTTCCGTTACAGAACCGTACGTGAGATTTTCATCTCATACGGTTCCTCCCTTATGTGCATAATGAAAAGCAAATAATATATAGAATCTAAATAATAAGCTTTAAGCCTTAGATCTCTTTCTCGTTCGAGGTGGGAGTAGGCAGTTCTCTAGAACTGGATGTTGAATTATCAAAAAGATGATAGGAAGAAAAACCTGCTACTAGTTTTTTTTGGTACTTGGGAATCGAATTTGACAGCAATGTCTTTAACTCTTTCATCTATCGTTGCTCGCATATCAATTGCATCGGAGTAGTTTTTAGATCGCAAGAGGGTCCTCTTGGTAATCTTAATGTCTCCTTTCCTTTGGTCTCCATGGAGAGTGCTTTACATTCTCTTCAATGGTGTAGAGAGGCACAACAAAACCATTCTTGTCAATCACAAGTAGAGTGCACCTGATGCTTGTGAGTGACACAGATAAGTGCACGTCCAATTAAGAATTAAGAATTTCTTAGAATTCATTATTTAAAATAAGCCTTGCCCTCTAGTTGATAAGGCGATCTCTCTCTAAAATGAGTTTGGCAAATTGACCGAAAAATAGAATGAATGATCACAGTGTCTTAGCACCTTTTCTTTACTCGGGAAGAAGGCGAGTAGTTAATATCTTAAATAAGTGTGTTTCTAACGAATGCTAAACCGGCCTGGCGTTGCTTGATTTGGTTAATAGGAAAGAGGGGAGTTGGAAGAATCCGTTTTTCTGAAGAATTTACCATGCGGGGTAGAAACCTAATCCTAATAGGAAAAAATCCATCACTGAACAATCATAGGAATAGAAGAAATGGGTTAAGACCAAATGACAAAACTCTCTATGAGTTGGGCTACATAAAAGATCCTATTCTAAAATGGATGTAGGCTTAACAAAAGCCCAATGCAGGTTGAACTCTATGCTATGGAATCTAAGCCTCACTACCCTCTTAGGGTGTTACAAGTCATTTTTGGCCTAATACAAGGCTCCATCTAGATTCAGCTTAGGGCTTTATGAGAGATTGATTGATGGACCTAAGCTAAACTTAGAAGATTGAACCTAAACCAAAGCCTATAGACTGAATTAGGAGAGCAGAGGTTTAATCCAAGACCAATAAAGCAAGCCCAAGTCCATGCAAGAAGGCCCGTTGATCTATCCAAATTAAAAGCCCGTCAAAGGTGGCTCCTTACATGAAATCATGCAAAGGATCCGAGCCCTTCACATCAAAATGATGTTCTAGCAGTCTCTATCCAAGTAGCTTTGGTCCATGATAAAATGCGTCAGGGTTCAATAGTTGTTGTGGGGATCTTATTTTACATCCCGCCCCTGATACATGGTATCTCCGTATTGTAAGGATATGAGATTAGAATCATACTTCTGCAGTCACAGCAAGAGCGATAGGGACTATTGGTATAACTTATACTGGAGGGCTAAAAGCTATGTAGAGGAGACCGATCAAGGATCATTTCGTTGCATAAGCTTTTTATTGGCTTTTAATGCATGTTCTTCTATCTTGAATACCTGATTGTAGTTCGAAAGAGAATACGATAGTGGAAAAATACGGGCTTTGATCCGAAGAAGCTCATGCTACAGTTTGAGGCTTCGATAGCCTAGATCCCGCTTATGGGGCAGATATCCTTCCTAGGCCTTATAGTGGGATATCAGCCCAACCATTGGAACGAAATTAGCTACTTCAGAAGAAGATCAAGAAAAGGTTGCTTGTTGTTACCATTAAGTGTGCACAAAACTCCGCAATCTTACTCGAAAGACGCGCTAAAATGTTTGTTTTTTCCTCTTTCTTAATTAATGCGAAGAAAGAAAGAAGAAAGAATAGGTTGTGATGCCAAAAGAGGCATTTTTACATTTGATTGAGAGATGTGAATCATGGCCCTATAGAAATGCAAACTATACTGACCACACTAGGGCAGGGGGATATAAAATGGTTTAGCATTCGTTAACATACAGAGAGAATCATAACCAGAAGTCTTTTCCCAGGAATGATCAGAAGGATGAAATCCAAGCAAGCAATTGGTTGGAAAGTGTTGGTTCGATCCCAACTCGTGACTGTGCTACAAAGCATTAATGAGAACAGATAATACCTTCTTGTGAGCGGGGAAAGCTATAACATAGAGCTTATACCAGATAGACCCTTCCTTCCAAGATCAGCCAGACGACACTTCAAAGGTACTTGCTTCCCCTTTTCTTTTTACCTTTAATCTTTCCAACATGATAGCCAATGCTTCTAATAGCGGCGGCAGCTACTATGTGAGTTTCGGACTGTGAGTCCAACTGTGGCTACATCGAAGAGTTTGGAAAAAATTCGGGAACAGAAAGACTCGTGATTCTTCTGAATAAGGAATTTTACCTTAGAAGCCATGACGCCCCGGGGGAAAAGAAGTAGGAGACCCCCTTCTTCGACATGCATCGGGGTGATCATTAGGCCCGGGATCATTAGTCTTTGACATCAAAATGGTGCTGGTTCTGACAAGGCGATCCCCCCTAAAAGTAGCACCGAAATGATTCTGCTTGAAAACCTCTTTTTTTAAATGGATTTTTCAGCGAGAAGATATCTGGTTGATAAGACAAGACAGACTGTCGGGCCTCCTTCTGGGGCCCCGTATTACCATAATAATCTTCTTCTTTTTGTGAAGAATATTACAACAAACCAAAGAAAACGACCTTAGAATTGAATGTGTTAAGCCATCCATATTGTACTTTACTGTTTGTCAGGCTAACGCTTACCTTCCCACTCTCAGCCAAAGCCGCCTCCCTTTACAATAGCGAGACTCCTCCAGTTGTTCTCCAAAAGGGGACAACAAACGAAGCTAGACAAATCTACGTTACGTTGGAAGAGAAGGGGAACTGGCCACGGAATGGGCGGGGAAAACCTATCGTGTGGAATATGAATTCATCCCCTCGATTTGCTGCGCATGCGGTCGAAAGTCTGATAGCTTCGGCTAGTAGTTTAAAAGCGATGCTTTAACTTTTAGTTCCTCTTTAACCAAAATCGGGAGAAAAAAAAGCCTAGCGCGCAGAAAACAGAGAAGAAGCAGGGGCCAAGCAATCCACCGATTCAGCTATCAATCATTTACTTGCCTTGGCTGCGTTAGGATAGGACTAGTGGGCCAAAGTAGAGCTTCAAGCATGGCTATCAATTTCACCTATATTTTTTTGCGGTGGACCTCGAACGAGTCCCAGCGCCCCCCACTAATCCATTAAGGATATGTTCAGCTTTCTACCTTAAACCGTGCCCACCCACTAGCGTATAATGTTCTGTTCTTTGGTTGGTCAATTCTGTCATGCCTACACAAAACAGCCATCCTGTAAGGTGCCATTGCCGGCGGTCTTTGTGTGGTTCAGCTTGCTATTTTCCCTTTTTTTGTTTAAACCATGCGGGGGAATCATTCTTTCAGAACCTCTCTCGGAAGAACGAATTAGGACGGTCTGATGTTTTGGACTCCGGAGAAGATTCTGGATAGAGGCTAGGGCTACTTCCTTCAAGATACGAAATGAGCAGCCGAAAACGGCTGTCCCTATTGTATTTTAAAGGAGAGTGGGCTAAGAATCTGACCTTTACTTAGAGAGGGGCAGCGGTACCACACCCTTTCGTGCTCATAGGTGAACTCCCCTATGCATCCCGACTAAGGTCTCACAAACGTGCGCTTCCCTTATGCATCCATCCGCTTTACTAATGTGAATAGGTTATACAGAAGGGTGAGTTGGTTATATACTCTTATGCGCGTTCCTTTTTTGAACCTTTTGGTATGTATTGCCCCCTAACTATGGATCAGATCCACCAGACGATAAACTAAATTCCGCACTGCTGCTGAGTCGTTGGACTTTTTGAAAGGCTTGTTAAACGAAGTAGGACTTTTTGAAAGGCTTGTTAAACGAAGTAGGGCTTTTTGAATTGAATCTTAAGTAGTCTATCAGTGGTGCAAAGCGGCTTTGCCCCTTTTCAGTAGAGGAGCAAAAGGTTAGACCTTCGAAAGTCAGCAAACAACGGTTTTTCTATGTATGTATGGGGTTCCCCCTTGACTCTCCTAACGTCGAGCTAAGTGACTTCGTAACCTTTTCGTAGCATAGTAGAATGAAGGCTACGCGCCGACGCTCTCTTTTCTATTAGCCTAAGCGTCTTCGCTAACTCGCTCGCCTACTATACAATACATTAAGTAGGGTAGGCTAACTCAGCCGCCTACTTATACTAATGTAGGGCTAAGTAGCGCCTTTTCCTTTTTGAATAACCCGTTCTCGTTATCTTTCCTAAGTAAAGCAGGCAAACCTATAGGTCCATAGTAGCGTTGACAAAGAAGAACAGCCGGTTAAAAGACATCGAATCTTTGTATTTATATATTTAGATTCTATTATTATTATTATATAGGCCAGCTTGACAAGCTACCCTTCCTCTTGATCTGAGGTGCGAAGAGAAAGATCTCTTTTTTATGACTTCCACTTATCGATCTCGGCCCAGAAAAGCGACCAACCAGAGCCCTATTGATGTATGAAAGAAAGGGTTTATGAGCCCTAGCCCTGTAAGCCCACACCTGTGTAGAGTAGATCGTTCAACACCTGCGGTACAAACCCATTTTTGACCTATTGGTCCTAGTATCATAGGTGACCGAACGGCCGCCCCCTAATTACTAGACCGACCTGCTATAATAATTCCATAAACACCTAGCGAAGATATGGCAAACAAATAAAGTAGCCCTATGTTCGGATCTGACAATACCATACCATAATCCAAAGGTACAACGGCCCGAGCGACCAGACTTAACATAAATGTAGCCACTGGAGCCATTTTAAAAAGGGAGAAATTAGCACTACTTGGTGAAATAGGTTCTTTTAGAATCAATTTCAAACCATCTGCTAGAGGTTGTAATAATCCAAATGTTCCCACTACATCAGGACCCTTTCGACGTTGCACAAAAGCCATTACTTTACGTTCAGCTAGCACTAAAAAGGCGACTCCTAGTAGAAGTGGTAGAATTATTCCAAGTATTTCAGCTGGAACAGCTATGTACATTTTAGATTTTCTATTCACTCATAATCTGGCCTGGTCGACCCAATCATGATATTGAAGGATGGGACCTTTTCTCGAAAAGCTCCGGATCCCGAGAAGAGTTGAAGATGGTGCAACATCGAATCCTGTTACGTTACTTCGAATTGAATCTTAGCCCGCCCCCTTCTCATATATCTTTCCCCCCGGCCCTCTCCGGGTTTGCTTCCATGTCGCAACCTTATTGATTAATAGGACCTCCGAATCCCCCGCGGCTCGCGACAGGAAGAAAGCGCGGGGTTTTACTCTCTGCCAGGCCCCGCTTTGCCCATCTTCATTATCGTGTCTGGGATTGTGGAACCTGCTGAGACATTTCTAGTTGGAAATGAAGACGGTGATACTTTATTATCTAATAGAGCTACCCTTTCCTTGTAACCTCTTATTATTAAAATCCAACGCTTTTGGAGTCGGATTCGGCTTTAAACCAAACTGCCCTACTTACCTTCAACAAGGAAGAATCAGACCCCCAGTAGTTCGTTTTCTTTAAACCAAGAGCATTCTATCTTCTTAAGATCCTATTCCAAATTGTGTCAAACAACTCCCCGCACTTCTTTCTCTTCTTACGCCATAATATTAATATTATGATAGATAGAACCGCAACCAGAATTATCAACAGGAGTAGAATAAAAAAAGAAGGCTCACAATATAGGTGTTCACTAGTGGAAGGGATAAAAGTACCGAATTTCCCCACATACCAGTCATGGTGCGGTGTGCCTATATCCAGAGTATGTGCAAAATCGACATACCAATTCTTATATTCACGAGACAAGATGTAATTCAGATGGGCGGGTAGTAATTCTGGAAAAGCCGTAGTAGTCATGTTTAGTTCTCCTTGAAGCCTCCCTATATAGTCTGGTTGTATGACGCCATTAACGAAATCATGACTCTGTACAGTTAAGAATTTGTTTAAATTAGACAGCCTCGATATAGTATGAGGATCACTAATTTCACCCGGGATACAAACGGTGAAATTAGGTGCGTTAGAAATTTGGGTTAAGATATCCGGACGAACTGGTAGCTCCTGCAGAACAGCATTACTTTTTACGACTGGCATGATTGATCCTTCCTTTCATAAGTCTTCTCGGCTGGAATATCATAAAGAGAAAGGGGTTGTATCCTTTCTGATGATCTTTCGTGTCACATCAAGGTGACAGGATTCGAACCTATGGCCCTCTGTACCCAAAACATATGCGCTGACCAGACTGTGCTACACCTCGTCTCACCACCCCGGAGCATATAGATCCACCCGATCGATGAACACTCAAACCGAACTCGCCCGTCCTTTTGGGCGCAGGGACGTGAGAACCAATCTGAGTGATCAACCGCTTTTTTATCTGCCTCCAGCAATATAGGGCGATGTCAAAAAAAGCCTATAGTGTAGGAGCGCTCACATTTTTTGGCTTACTTTTTAACTTTCATTTTGAAATCTGGCTCGCTCCTGGCCTTTGGACCCTTCGCCCGCTTAGAAGTGGATTCGAACCACTGACACAAGGATTTTCAGTCCTTAGCTCTAACCGGCTGAGCTACCTGAACCACTTTCCTAAAGTATGTTTTCTTCAAGGATATTTTCAGTCCTTTACTCTAACCAGCTGAACTACCTTACCACTTGACTAAAGTATGTTTTCTTCATCGAATAGCGCCCTACCTTACCAGTAAGGGAAAAACCCTAAACTAAAAATTAAAGAATTGATAGGCTTTTTCGCTTGTTCGTCAAGCTTTCGAGCAGCTCTTTGCCGCCTAATCCCTCAACCATGCTCAATAATCGAGAGCCGTCCAGGTACTGGACTCCACCAAGAGGTTCTCTCTCACGTAATTTTGCCCGCCCGTTTCACTTCCGTGCCGGAGGAAATGGGATTCGAACCCATGATACAATCTTCTTGTATGTCGATTTAGCAAACCAATGCCTTAAGCCACTCAGCCATACCTCCAAGTTATTGATCGGAATGGAATTTGATGTGTCGGGGTTTCCCGAAGTGCTATCTGATCCGATCAACTACGTAAGCCATAGCGCGCTAGCGTGCGTACTCTTCCTCTATCTATAGAGCGAGACTCCACCCAAATCTGCCATTCATTGGGCGACGCCTTCTTTTCTATGAACACCCCGCCGCTGAATGATGAACTTTGCCAGTTTTCACCTACGACCCGACCGGGGGGAACACACAAGCCCTTACCCGCCTGAATGGAATGAATATCTCCCTCGTCTGGTCGAGAAGGGTGAAAGCCCGAGGAACTGGACTGTGACTCTTCTATTATATTACAAAGAAGTCCATTCTCGTCATGATCGATCCATGTCTTACCGTAGTGCCCGGAGAACCTGACTTGCTTGGCTTACAAAGCAAGCTTACTAACGCGAAGTCTTTTTTCGTTGATTGCACGAGCTAGCCAACAACCCCCCTTACTCACCTCTCGCTCTAGAAAAAGCCCTTTCTCAGGAGAGAAAGCTCCGTGAGCTGCCCCCTTACTCTATAGAAATGGATGGAAATGCCCGCCTTGATCAATGCGAACTTGATCGAGATGGGATCATGATTTGATTGGAAATGCGTAAGTAAGAGGAGATGGGAGTAACCGGGCGTTCTATATACTATGATTCGCCTTTTTCATTTCTTTCATTTTATAGAAACTAGTGATGTACTTCTATAGCCTTTAGCCTTTCTAGTGAAGTTAACTCCTTTGGTATTGGAAACCTCCCTATCTTCTTTTAGCAGCAGAAAATTCCTTCCTCTTTGCTGCTACAACGCGTGGTTGCTATTAGCATATTTATTTACTTGAGGCATAGGCATAGGCGGGATAGGGCTTTGCTTTAGCATAGGGCGAAAAAGAAGCTCTATAAGCCAAAATTGAGTACCCGTAAACCCTTGAGTTCCTTTTCTTTATCATAGGGTAGGGGGCAGCTTTGAAGCTATAGAAACAAAAAGGCTACTTACTTTGCGCTTTGCGATAGGAGCTTGCGCGTGGCCCCCCCCAAGCTATATATGAAATCAAATAGCATAGGCATCGCATCGGCTACTCTTTTGCGCTAGGAGTTATGAATTTCTCGTTTAGTTTTGCTCTCATTTAGGAGTGAAAAGGAACTTATGAGATGAACGTAATCTATATCTCTCCTTTCTTTGGTTAGGAACAATTCACAATAGCTTTCCTTAATGTTGAATAACATAGCGAGCGGCTACTAGCTTGCTGCGGCTCTTACTTATGAGCTTAGGTTCCATAGCTTTAGGAGCCTTCAACAAAAATAGAATAGCTTTGCTTAGCGGCGACTACTTTCTTTCTAGTAGCTGCTTCGCTTTAGGAGCCATTTATTTTGTGTAGAACCACATAGCTTGCTCTGAAACTATTGCATCGATAAGCAGGGCTTACTGGTACAATAAAGCAGTCCATTTATTAATCCTTCGCAAATGTTGCTCTAAAACTCTTTTAGCTTGAGCGAGTGCAATTTATATCATACTTGCTCGCGCAAGTTATTTCTTGCGCTCGCTCTAGTAGCAAGGATAGTTCTACAAGGTAATTGCGCGGGCCTTACTAGCTTTGCCTGCTTGGCTGTACAGCTAATAAAGCAAGGCTATTTTGCTATTCTACAGCTTGAAAATGGCTCCTAAAGTTATTGAATTGCTCTGCTCCTAAGCTACTAAGCTATCTAGGATCCGAAATTCTTTGATATTAAATACCTCCCTAAGCAAGATAGTTGCTCCTCTCCTAAAGTACTAGCACGAGCTAATAGCAAAAGCAAAGCTAGTAGCCAGCCGCTGCTATCTCTTCCTATATAGCATAGCTTCCAAATAGCCCAAAGCTGTTATCCTATAGAGCTTCCACCCTCCCTATGCTAAATCAAAGGAGCTACTAGAACAGCTAAGGTAGTAGCCTTTGATTTAGCTCTAGCAGCTAGGAATTGAGCTTAAAAGCTTTGGTTTCATTTAGTTGTAGCTTCTTTTTTTATTTAAAGCCTGTATCAGCTTGGAGCACACTCGATTGAACTCACACAGGGAGCAGTCTTACCCAACAACGGTGTTACAGGACGTCGACATTGGCCAATGAGGAGATTCGGCAGCAAAGAGCTGCTCGAAAAGGGTCATGGTTGGCCCAGTACATCCTCTTGTGCCTCGCCCCTCTCTCTAAAGGGTCTTGATGCCGAAGAAGGCTCGTGGTGCATGTGCGTGGATTAGGATTCTCGCGCCCTTAACAAGATCACAGTAAAGAATCGCTATCATTTTCCAAGTGTCGAGGATAGATGTCTGATTCCCATTTGACTAGTTAAGGGAGCCCGTTACTTCACCAAGATAGACTTAAAGTCGGGATACCACCAAGTGCAAGTGGTGGAAGGTGTTGGAAGACCGCGTTAAAGATAAGGCAAGAGTTATATGAATGGGTCGTCATGCCATTCGGCCCTATTACGGTAAGGCCAACGCACCTGCAACCTTTATGCGGCTGATGAACGATGTTCTTAGGCCTTATTTAGATTGGATGAATTCGTCACGGTCTATGACAATGACATCTGGTTTATAGCAATACCTGGGAGGAGCATCTGAAACACGTAGAGGCAGAAGTTCTGCGTGAGCACCGGCTGAAAGCCCATACGGAGAAGAGCTTACTTATGAGCAAAAAGGGATGAGGGAGCTGGTATACTTGGGGCACATCATCGGCTCATCTGGAGTCAAGATAGATCCTGAGAAGACGAAGTCTGTCCGGGAATGGTCAACCCCCAAGTCGCTGGCAGAGGTAAGGAGTTTCCTCGGCATGACCAACTACCTCCGCACTAAAGATTCATAAAAAATGACTCCCGGTTGATCTTACTCGGGGCCCAGAAAAGAAAACAGACCTTTCCTTTCGAGATGGGGAGAGGATCCAGAGCGTGCATTCCGGGCACTTAAGGAGAAAGTCTGCGAAAGGCCGGTTATGGCCATGCCAGACATTCAGAAGCCGTTCGAAATCAAGACGGACGCTTCTGCCATTGCTTTGGGAGCCATGTTATGGCAAGACGGCCGAGTGGTCACGTACCAAAGTGAGATGTTCAATATAGCCCTCTTAAACTTTCCCCATACGAGAAGCAGATGTCCAACAGCGATGGGGTGTGTGTGCTCTATGCAGCACGTCGAAGCCGTCCAATAGGAAGTTGGGGCTTTATCAGCCCAATACCTTCTTGGCCATGGGAAAAGCACCACCATAGATTTCGTAGGACGATTGCCCTATCTCTTAAAGGGGGAATAACGGAGTTTTTGTCGTAGTCGACCTTTCGGATTCGGTAAGATAGCCATTTTGTACCAGGTCGATGCGCTGGCCGAATTCTGCTTTTAAAATGTAGTGGTATAATGATGTCTTTCTAAAAAAGATGCTGCAATCTTCAATCATCGTACATCGGGCGCTTTCTCTCATCTGCCTTCTATGTATGCCTCTTTGTGGTCATTAACGAGAGCAAATGAAGAGGAGCACAGCACCCCCCGCACGAACAAACATAACTTCCCCGTAGGTCGTTATACCAATCAATCGATTGGGCCGGAATTTACAGAAACCTACATTTGTCAATTGATCGTTAGCAATCGAAAGTGGAACTCAGTCCTGGGGAATTCTAAAGATAGATGTGCCAGATCAAAACCTTCTTTATTATTGGAACAAGATCGCTTCACAAAGCTAGGAATTTCATCAAGAGCTGGAAGGTCCGTACCCATTAATTTGTGTTTGGAGACATCTTCTTCTAAAGACTTATTTTCCCTCCTCTCAGAGGTGGAATTCATCCTCAACTGGATCAGACCAATATGCTAAGCACAACCAACTCTTGTTCTCTAAGAAAAAAAGGTGCTCAGACAAGGCACTCGCCGAGTGCTGATGCTCTCATGCTTTCAGGCGGCGGGATTTTGCTTCTTTCTATAAGTCTAAGAGCCGGAGACAAAACCCCAGCCGGCCTGCTAGTCTCTTTCTGGGCTGACCCTTCTGACTCATGATTGCCAAAGATCATGTCGAGTACGAGCTGGGGTTGAAGGCCAAAGGTTATTGGTTTTGTAATGAATGGGATTAGACTTGGCCAGCGCGAGGAAAATCCTTCTTGCACTTAGAGCGACTCTGGATCTGGCATCAATAGCTGATCATGTCTGATCAGAGCACCGGTTCCGGCATCGGGAGTGGATTCGATAAGAGTCATAGCGTAGTCGAGAACTAGCAGCTACTGTTGGAAGATGGAATTGTTTACTTCGCCAACTCTTCTTTCAGAACCTCGACCTAAAGTAAAGTAGCTATAAAAAGAAGTCGGGGAGACTTTATCCTGTGTCGAAGGTTGGGTGTTAATTAAAATCACACTTTTTAATAATTCTATTTTTCGGATGAACATAAAAGAAAAGGGTAAGATTTCCAAAAGCTATTTAACGTAGGAGAATAAGTCATCGCTTGCGATTCTCCATTAGTTCCATCACAACACTTGGAAATCAATCCAAGTTTTCCTTTGAGTTACCTCCTCTATTCATCGTATCATTATTCATTTTACTAAGAGAGGACCATCAAATGAATTTAATTAAACTGAATTTCTAAATTACATGTCATTGTATTTATCGAGTTTACTTACCGGCATATCACCATCATGAAGTAGAATCTTCAATCCCCTGCAGCTCCCGGTGTTATTTAGTATCAGACACCCGAGTTCATTCTAATATGTTAGACGCGTGGAGATTTGATTTGAGAATTTTTCATTTCCCATGTAGTCATATTAAACTAGCATTTTCAAATAGTAGTTTGTAACACTCCTATACCATATTTGAATGTTGTCAAGTTATATTTTTTAGTATCAAAAGTAAAACTCATTCCCTGTAGTCCACGATTACATGTCAAATGAAAATTTATAAAACCCCTTACACACACATTAGCCGAATAGAATGGAATTACGGGTGTGAGATACCACATAGCATATAGGCAACAAGGAGATTAGATTATTTTCCAAAGACCTCTTCATCAAATCGATTGTAACAAAAGTACTTAATAGCTACATTAACAAAATTAGCTAATTAGGTTTTCTACCATTGATACATATTATAATTAGAAACTCAAAGTATGATAAATCATCACTTAAATATTTAAATTTGATATAGTGATGTATCACCAGTACCCCACTATTATATTAACCAATGAATATAAACATACATGATTAAATTGATAAACCACAAATCAAATTATGGTAAAAAGACTTTGCAATCCCATCTCATATATGGTAAGAATCAGACCACAATTATTAAAACAACTCATTGCTTTCACAAATCCTGAATAATATCACTAAACAATAATATAAAAGAAAATTGTATCACTAATTTTCTTCAACTAATATGCATTTTTATTTCTGTGAATACAATGGTTAAAAAACAAAATCTATATAATCTAAGGATTGTTCATGAAATATCATCATCTTAAAAAAATTAATTTCAATATAATGTTGTACCATGAACATCCTCAAATTATATGGATTTGATAAACTATAAAACATTTTTGTTAACAAATTTAATATTTTTACACTATCATTATATGAGTGGTCTTTTACTATCATTCTATACAAGAATACATAAAAAAAGGACACTCTATGATTTGTAATTTATGTATGAGAAACATAGATTTTGTTCGTATTTTATAGTAGAATAGAGGGATATGAAAAAAAATAAGTCAATGACATTACCATTGATTTCAAAGTATAAGGTATGTTTACCAGTGGATATAACATCGATGAAATACAAATTTCATAAATACTCATTTAATTTGTGAAATCTGTATACAGCTGGAAAAAATAAAGTATAATTTTTGTACATATATTTATATATAATATAGTTGGACTTTTTTGTTATGACAATAATATGAAAGACACATTTTTTATTAAATAATATGCTATTTTAATTGATAAGAGGTATTTATATATTTAAAAATAAATTATTTCAATACAATGCACAATGCAAAATATACTTATTTTTTTTAATGTTATGTACAATGTAACTTACCAACAATATAAAACAAACATTATTAAATATTATTGCAATTTTGGATAGTAAGAGATAGTATATCAAAAAATAAATTATTTTAGTAGTAAGGGGCACATTTTTTTTACAAAAACGATAAGGACAAAATATTAAATAAGTAGTAATATATGAGTATGCATATTTATCGATAATATATTTTTAAAGTGAAATAATGATTTTTAGATTATTAAGATATATGCATACTCATGATTTGTTGGTGGTTCACCAAAAGGACATATGGGCTTTATTGAAACCCGGTAATGGAAGGGTAAATGACTAATTGTTAATTGGCTCAATATAATATTATTTTAATCTCTTTAGAAATAAATTGAATAGTCCTCTAAGTTTGCAAAGTTGTTTAACTAAAATTGAAGAATTGATTAAAACATTGAACCCCACCTGTGACAAACCCCTAACTGTCAACTATTGATTATGAAACAAAAAATGAGCTCACCAAATAGGTGTTTTTTTTAGATTCTTTAACGCATAGAATATTCAAATTCTTTAATCTAAAAAGTATTATAATCACATCTCGAGTAATCCAACCTACATCAATTCTGAAATTAGTAGTAAGAGTTGACCTTCACATAAGCATTATGTGTAGCCCAATATTGTGAACTATCAATTGATATTAGAGCAACAAAAGCCCCTAAAATATGAACACTTTTTTTGTTGTAAAATATGAGCTTTTGCGATATCCACCATTGTCTCAGATGTGATTCAAGCCTTACGCATCTCAAAAAGTATCATATAAATCCCTTTTAGAGGGGCCGAAACCAGAAACAAAAGACAAAATAACATCATAACATTAAACACCAACATCCGAAAAAGTTGGGCAGGACTAACAACCTTCATAACAAGGTACTGGACAAGATCTCACCCGAAAAGAATTAGATCTTTGTTTTATTGAGAAAATGATAGATAAATAAAGAGGAGACGGGCGAGTGAAGGGGGGCTTGATCGATTGATGGATGAAGGTTGAAGAATGGAGAAGTGGTGGCTAGGACTCTAGTTTCGGGGGTCGACTTTCAAACCCTAATCTTATTTTGCGTAAAAGTATTATCTGTGTAAACTTGAATATATTTTCATTCTCAATAAATTAAGATTTGAATGTTATTTAATCATATATGTATGAGTGTGAAGCCACAAAATTTATCTGCATCAAGTCACTAATGCCAAATTTTTCACAGAAGTTGTAGACATATGACTCGAATAAATGGTTGCTCTCTAACATTTCGAAGGCTTAATCAATCAATTATATTATAACTATTTACTTGTAAAGCTTCTTTAGCTTCTTTACAAGCTATATTTTAGTAATCATTGGCAATTTGTCATTATTTACTTTAAAGATTACCCTGATGAAGCCGTTCATTATTTCTTCTCATAGCTTTTTTATATAACTTAACACATAATTAGAAAGTAAAATAAATATATCTGGGTATTATTATATGGCCAAGTCTTCTAATGGTCATATATACACGGAAATGGTGATAACTTATGTAATATTTTATGATGGCATTGTTGTTTAATCATAGAAACTTTCTTGTGATTGTCCAAAGAATACACAAATCAATAATGATACAGCTCTAGTCTTCAAAACATATTGGATGCATCTATCATCGAAATCAAATAACACAATCTTTTGATGTTTATATGTACATTTGGAGCATGCTAATGAGTACTTATAAGCGTCCTTGCAAGCACGAGTTTTGTTGGATGTGCCTAGGACCATGGAATGCACATGATCTTAAGGCGTGTAATGGTTATTAGGAGACTGTGAGGAGAGGAGAATGTGAAGTTGTTAGGCTTAGAGCATCGGCTCACGAATATATCAAGAGATATGCTCATTATTATGAAAGGTTGGTTGTAAATGAAAAGTCAAGAGAGAAAGCATTATCAGATCTAAGCGAGATAAAAAAAAAGAAACTTCATAAACTCGAACCTGGAGAAAAAATATTGTCAGCGAGAACACCCAAGCTTCTTTATGGAAGCTTGGGAGCAGATTTTTGAATGAAGGCGAGTGTTAAAATGGACTTATATTTATGGATATTCTATGCCACCAGAAGCATATACGAAAAAAAAACAATTTGATTAACCACAAGGTGAGTCTGAGGTGGCTTTGGAAAGGCTCCATGATTACGCAGAGAATAAGCTATAAAAATTCTTTAGGGATGAGGCTAGCTCAGAAGAATTTAATAAAAAAAATCGTAACGAGCTTATAAATTTAACAAAGGTAACTGGAAGATATTTTTCAAACTTTCTCAAAAGATTAGAAAATGGGCTATCTGAAGTTGATGTTACTCTAGTGAAAGAAAAACATGTCCAATTGATAGATGCCTGGCAATGTCAATATTGTAATATCCTAAATGATTGTGACCATAACATGTGCTAAGGGTGCTTGGTGCGTAAAGGGGGTTAAAACAGAGACACCAATCAAAAACTTTGAGGTAAGAGTTTCTTTAAGGTAGCGAGATAAAAAATAATTCTTATTTTTCAAGTCAGCTTAATTTAAGGGATTTAGTAAGTAGTTGCTACTGCTTTGTTTCCAAGTGAACTGGTTTTGTTTTTACCTTAAATTTTCATATTACTTAGATTTTGCTTTACTTATGTTAGACAATTCCTATATTTTGATGTTTGTTCGATTGGAATATTAATGTAGTAGAATTTTTATGAACTAATTTTAATTCTGCTACATCTCATATGAAAGTGGAAAACTACTTATAGGATTATAATATTATTTGATAAGCTGGGCAGTAAAAAAAAATTAAAATAGTCATGAAAATGGGGAATTCTGAGAATTGAACTCGGAATATCTCATTCCCTAAGCGAGAATCATACAACTAGACCAAATGCCATCATAGGTGCAAACCAAAATATAGTTTAGAACATCTCTATCACCCCCAAAAGCGGAACAAGTAACACAAAAAGATTTGAAGCATCCCATTGTCTGGTATTTATCATTAATGGAAAGGGTGTATGTCAGAGAGCATTATTTTGTAGCAAATAACATTAATTTGGCAGCAATTATTTTTCTAGCTGGCTTTCCTTTTTAGACGATTATTGGACAAACTATTTTGAAGTATTCATTATGGTTTCTCTTGTAATTAAATAGAACTGTACTTACATCATACCACTTTGTTTCTAACCATTGGTTGTGGCCCGGGGGTCAAGCGTATTAGGATCTAAAATATTATTGTAAATTACAATTGAATATAGACATTAAGAAATTGATTTTTACGAGGAGGCGAAGAGCTGCAAACGTCCATCACATCTCGAACCACATATAGATTAAGGTACCAATCCACTTCGAACACGTTCATTTATACAAACAAAAACATTCTCACACTACAGATGTCCAATTCCCTGCTCATAAATCAAATTATTATACATGTAAATGATGACATACCATTATTACATATTTGTAAAGTCTTAAATGAAACGCATCAATTTCGTACTTATTTTTATTATTAAATTTCATATCCAGACTCGTTAGAAAATGCAGAGATAATTCAAAGCAGAAAGAAACATAGAAAAAACAGAAAGGAATATACGCGAGGCTGTTAAACAAAGTGAAGAATCTATAAACATAATGTCATACAATATATGCATTTCGTCACATATATGTGCTTCTTTGATGTTTCAACCAATTTTTTAAGAGAATATTGTACACAAACCATAAATATAAATTGATGTTGGTCGCTTCCACGGATTACACTAAAGGTTAGAGTAAGAGTGAACCCATGTAGTTTATGCAGACTGCTTCTCCATTAGTTCCATCACAACACTTGAAAATCAATCCCAATTTCCCCTTGAGTTACCTCCTGTATTCATCGTATCATTATTCATTTTACTAAGAGAGGACCATCAAATAAATTTAATTAAACTGAATTTATAAATTACAAGTCATTATATTTATCGAGTTTACTTACAATATCACCATCATGAAATAGAAACTTCAATCCCCTGCAGCTCCGAGTGTTATTTAGTATTAGACACCCCAGTTCATTCTAATATGTTAGACAAGTGGATGATTGATTTGATAAATTCTCATATGATTTGTAGTCATAATAAACTAGCATTTTCAAATAGTAGTTTGTAACACTCCTATACCACATTTGAATGTTGTCAAGTTATTTTTTTAGTATCATAAGTAAAACTCATTACCCGTAGTCCACGCTTACATATCAAATGAAAATTTATAAAACCCCTTACACACACATTAGGGGATTAGAATGGAATTAGGATGTGAGATACCACCTACCATATAGGCAACAAGGAGATTAGATGATTTTCCAAAGACCTCTTCATCAAATGAAAAATGGATTGAAACAAAAGTACCTAATAGCTACATTAACAAAATTAGGTAATTATTTTTCTGCCATTGATACACATTTATATTAGAAACTAAAGTATGATAAATCATCACTTAAATATTTGAATTTTTGTTGGAAAAACTTAGAGAAAAAAAGACACTTAGAGTTTGCAGAGAACTTGTACTGCTATTTTTACTTATTATAAAACTCAAGGTAAACTAGCCATTATATAGGCTTTACAAACATATTAAAACTAACTACTACCAAAACTAACCACTAATAATTAATGGGTAAATTACATGTCCATAATTTACTCCACTACCCCACTACTAAACAATTCTAATATAATATTTTTATCTAATAATTAATCTATTGCTAAATATCTAAAACATCTAATAATTAAATCTAATTAACTAGACAATATTTGAAGCATAAATCTAACAGTTTCAATATAGTGATGTATCACCTATACCCCACTATTATATTCACCAATGAATATACACAATTAAAATTGATAAACAGAAAAATAAAAATTATGGTAAAAAGACTTTTCCATCCCATCTCCCATATGGTTAAGGATCAGATTAGCTCAAGTTTCCAAATTATTGAAACAACTCATTGCATTCACAAATCCTCAATAATATAACTAACCAATAATATAAAAGAAAATTGTATCACTAATTTTCTTCAATTAATATGCATTTCTATTTCTCTAAAGCACAAAATCTATATAATCTAAGGATTGTTTATGAAACATCATCATCTTAAAAAAATTAATTTCAATATAATGATGTACCATGAACATCCTCAAATTATATGATTTGATAAACTATAACACATTTTTGTTAACAAATTTAAATATTCTTACACTATCATTATATGAGAGGTCTTCTTACTATCATTCTATACAAGATACATAAAAAAAGGACACTCTATGATTTGCACGAACATAGATTGTATACGTATTTATAGTAGAATAGAGGGATATGAAAAAAATAAGTCAATAACATTACCACTGATTTCAAAGTATAACGTATGTTTACAACAGGATAACATCCACGAAATACAAATTTTATAAATGCTCATTTAATTTGTGAAATCTATATACAGCTGGAAAAATAAAGTACAATTTTTTACATATATTTATATATAATATAGTTGGACTTTTTTGTTAAGACAATAATATGAAAGACACATTTTCTATTAAATAATATACAATTTTAATTGATGAGAGGTATATATATATTTAAAAATAAATTATTTGAATACAATGCACAATGCACAATATACTTATTTTTTGGATGTTTGGTACAATGTAACTTAACAACAATATAAAACAAACATTTTTAAATATTATGCAATTTTGGATAGTAACAGATAGTATATCGAAAAATAAATTATTTTAGTAGTAAGGGACACATTTTTTTTACAAAAATGATAAGGACAAATATTAAATATGTAGTAATATATGAATATTTATTGATAATACATTTTTAAAATGAAACAATGATTTTTAGATTATTAAGATATATGCATACTCATGATTTGGTGGTTCACCAAAAGGGCATATGGGCTTTTTTGAAACTGGACTATACAAGTGTGCTTAATGGAAGGGTAAATGACTAATTGTTAATTGGCTCAATACAATATTATTTTGATCTCTTTAGAAATAAATTGAATAGTCCTCTAAGTTTGCAAAGTTGTTTAATTAAAACTTGAACATCTTTTAATTCTAAATAAATTAAGTCCATTCGGGATTCCCTTGAAATGAAGTTTTATTCAATCTTATATTTATGAGCATGAAGCCACAAAATTTAGCTGCATCAAGTCACCAATGCCAATTTTTTCACAGAAGTTGTAGACATATGCCTTGAATAAATGGATGCTCTATAACATTTAGAAGGCCGATCAATCAATGATATCATAACTATTTACTTGTCAAGCTTCTTTAGCTTCTTTACAAGCTATATTAAGGTTTGATGTGACGCTCTCCAAACCCGGGGTCTAGATTTGGGGGTCACTAGCCAATAAACTATAATAAAATAATCACAGCGGAATAATATAATAAATATGACCCCTTGCAAGCAACTGGATCGATCACAGGTTATAGTATGGAACAGGCACTAATACAAACCAACTGTTATTACAAACCATGAGTCTAATTAGTTTTACAACTTATTCAAATTTTATTACAAACCTTTATACTATTCAAGCATCCCAAACTGTCTATCTGGAAAACACACCAAACTATTTACAAGCACTCGACTTCTGGTCAAACTTGGGACTCAAGCCTGCTCTGGCTTAGCTGAAATATTAGAATAATAAACAAGTATGAGCGAAAGAAATACTCAGCAAGCAGTATAAAGTTTGTAAATGAACAACAATAACAATATCTGAGTAAAATCAGAAGCTGATATAAACTTTAAAGTTTAAGCGACAGTTTAATAAAACACAATTATGCACTATACTGTTCCTGATGATCAGTCATGAAACAACACCGGTATCCCGCAGCCATACCGTAAATATAGGTATCGATATCCCGCAGCCATACCGTACCTATTGGATATCCATGAAGAAGGCATATATTCGCCTAGCAAGATATTACACTTTCGTATAATAACTCACGCTGGACCGGTGCCTCGGTCTCTTGTGCTAACCAAGAATCAATTCACAAAACAATTTTGATTAAAGGAGTCAGATCAATGACATCCTTATCTATTCAACTCCCCATGTCACATGGTCCGGAGTTATCTCAACAACTGATGGCGAAATAACTAGAACAATTAGTTATTCACTAATCTCAATTCAAAGTCTCACTGTATAGAGTATATCTGGATAGTATAGTTATTCACTATCTATCGAATCAAAAGGTTGGTTCTAGCAGAATGATTGCTAGAATACGAGAATGTCAATAAATATAGGAATATTGATATTCAATATGCTATCAAAGTATTTATAACCAGTTCTTATATTTGAATATGTAAAACAATAAGCTATTCTGAATTTAGAATAGGGGAGAATACTTGCATAATATAGTTCGAAATGAACATCACTTGAACGATAAGTGAAGTTAGGGTACTTGCCTGGTATGCTCGACAACTTCTTACTATAACTCTGCTTATAACTGCTGGCTACTATCTCCGTCTAACACTTGACTGCACTCCTTGCTACTCGATTCTATAAACAAAAGAACTATCTTAATTGATAGACCAAACTCAATCGACGTAACTATACGTCTTAACATCTACCCGATCGTTTATAACTAGCATGGCATTTTAAAACTGTAATAGATTGTATGTATATCACGTAACACGTAATCATGGTATTCGTATAACACGTACTCACATATTTCATATAACACATAAGTCAGATCATTAAAAAGGTATGTCTCAGTGCGTTCAGAATGAAAATCAGTTCAATAATAATATTTACCGATCAGATACCGACTCAAACTGATATATATCTCACATGACATTGCAATACAAAAGAGATTAGGACTTAAAAGTATTTTTATTGGAAGCACAATATTTTTCTGAGTCTGTACGCGTTCGTTTCGTATTAAACGGACGAACGGTTTAATTATTATGATTAAAATAAGAAATAAATAGATTTAAATCAATTAATAATAATAATAATTGATTTTTAAATACCAAAATATAATTTTTAAAACCTTAAAATAAAATTTCAGAAATTATTTGAATTAATTATAAATAATTTACATTTATTTAACTATTTAAAAATAAAAATAATTGATTAATTGATTTTTAATCAATTAATTAAATTCATAAATAATTAACTAAAATAAACTATAAATAATTAAATCAAATTATATTTTTGAAAATAATTAAAGAAAATAATTTTAGGAATTTAAAATAATTAAGAAAATAAATTTTAGTATTTAAGTAATTATTAAATGATTTTTGAAAACAAATTAAATGATTTTTAAAAGTAAGAAAATGAATTTTGAAATAAAAGTAAACAGAAACAGGTTTTTGGGTTTGCATTTGGGGGAAATCAGATTGAACCCGGGTCAAACGACCGGGTCACAACCGGGTTAAAAGAATCCAACCGGGTCGGGAAGAACACCGACCGGTTTCTGGGAAATCCCCAGATTCCGGCGGCCTTCGCCGGACTCCGGCGGTTCTAAACCTCGCCCCAAACACCTCTATTCGCCCCTTTCTTCCCCTGAATTAATACGACACCAAGCCATCAACTCGAACAGCCGAACAACCTTCTAAAACGAACCGGAGTTCGTCGATTCCGGCTAAAACGGCCATAGAAACCGGCCACGAGTTCCAGAATCCGGCGAACTCGGGTTTAATCCAAATACAGCACCAAAATCATCGATTTACCCCTCGAATTAAAGCCCAGATCAATATAAAGCTATCTTAAGCATCACAATCATCAAGAACATCACGATAATCTCAGAAATTAAATAGGAAAATCAAAAAAATTAAGAACTCGAACTAACCTAAATCGTAATCAAAATTAATGAAACAAAGTGTTAAACTACTCCTTACCATCCTAGAAATAATTATAACTCAACCAAATCATCAAACAATACATCCAAGATCAAGAACGAATTTAGACCATAACTACCCAAAATCGAAATCACAAAATACTACATCTTAGCTAATGAAATCGGTACCAATAGATTGGGCTCGTTAAAAGCTTCAAATCGGTATGTAGATCGCTCAAAACGGATCAGAAACGCTCTTGGAATCACAAGATAAAGTTCAAGAATGAAATTTCACCCCCAAGAACCTTGTTCTTGAATAAATTTATTTTCTGAAATTTTATTAAAATAAAATGGATTAAACTGATTTTAATTAGCTATTTATATTAACCTGAAATTATATCCCTAAAATCAAATTAGGGTGTTTTTATCCTTTAATTATAATAATTAGGGCCCCAAAATAGTAATTACGGGGAATAATTTTAAAAACAATAAAATACAAAATTAATGTCAAAATTCCCAAAAATTGTGAATAATTCAAAAATATAAAAATAAAGGGTATTTGAAGTACGAATAATTTTATAAAATAAAAACATCGATTTTGTGGGGTTTGTCGTCCCGGTCTGTTGATTTTTGAAAAACAAAAATGATCCCTAAATTACCAGAAAATCCCGAAAACACGTAAAATACATTCAAATGCACATAAAATCAAATAAAACAGGTATCTTAATAAAGATGCTAATAATACACGTCCCGATTGCAAATAAGTTCTTATAATTGTAATTTAAACATTTTTTTTTAATCAATCGAAAAAAAAAATTCTGGCCCGCACAAAAACACACATAACAGTTATAACACCTCATATCATAGCAATAATTACTTTAAATTTATAAAACACACAATATTTATTTATTTAACATATAATATTCACATAATTTTCCCGGATATTACATCCTTCCCCCCTTAACAGGATTCTGTCCTCAGAATCAGCCTAAGAAAATAAATGAGGATACTTGGATTGCATTTCGCTTTCCAACTCCCAAGTCGACTCTTCAACCTTGGGATTCCTCCACAAGACTCGCACTAAAGATACAGACTTATTCCTAAGTACTCTTTCTTTCTTATCTAAAATCTGCACTGGTTGCTCTACAAAAGACAAATCTTGCTGAATCTCGATTGGCTCGTATTCTATCACATGGTTCAAATCAGGCAAATAACGCTTCAACATTGACACGTGGAACACGTTGTGAATATGCTGCATGTGAGGGGGTAATGCTAATTCATAAGCAACCTTTCCCACACGCTTCAAAATCTCAAAAGGACCAACATAACGCGGACTCAGCTTTCCTTTCTTCCCAAATCTTGATAGACCTTTCCAAGGAGAAACTTTTAATAGCACTGCTTCACCAACTTCAAATTCCATATCCTTTCTGACAGGATCAGCATATTTATGTTGACGATCTTGAGCTGCTGTTAATCTTTTCCGAATGAGTTCTATTTTCTCCTTTGTCTGCTGGATCAATTCTGGACCCAAAATCTTTCTCTCACCAACTTCTTCCCAACATATTGGAGATCTACATCTTCTCCCGTATAAGGCTTCGTAAGGCGGCATCCTAATGTTGGCATGATAGCTGTTGTTGTAGGAGAATTCAACTAATGGCAAATGCTCGTCCCAACTCCCTTCAAAATCTAGTGCACATACCCTCAGCATATCTTCAATAGTCTGAATCATCCTTTCACTTTGACCGTCCGTCTGCGGATGATACGCGGTACTCATGTTCAGCTTCGTTCCGAGATAATCTTGAAAACTTCTCCAAAATCTTGAGTTAAATCGAGGATCTATGTCTGAAACTATGGATACTGGAACTCCGTGTAGGGTCACAATTTCCTTAAGATATAACCGAACCAATTTATCCATTGAGAATCTTTCATTGATAGGAAGAAAATGCGCCGACTTCGTCAATCTATCGATAATAACCCAAATAGCATCATGATTCGCCCTGGTCCTCGGTAATCCAACTACAAAATCCATCGCGATATGCTCCCATTTCCATTCTGGAATGTCCAATGGTTGTATCAGTCCACTGGGCCTTTGATGTTCCATTTTGACTCGCTGGCAAGTGTAACACTTACTTACCCATTCTACAATTTCTTTCTTCATGCTTGGCCACCAAAAGTTTTCTCTTAAATCTCTATACATCTTCGTACTTCCGGGATGAATTGAGTATCTGGAGTTGTGAGCGTCTCGAAGAATTTCATCTTTCAGCTCGGCTATGTTGGGTATCCATATTCTGGAAGAAAATCTTAGTATCCCTTTATCATCCTTTTGACTCCCTATTTCTTCTCCTGTCAAACTGTCTCATTCATGGCTCACAACTTCTTCCTGACATCTTCTTATTTTCTCTAATAGTTCTGGTTGAAAAGACATTGCACACAACACCTCAGTAGACATACTTGGAATATTAACCTCTATTTCCAGCTTCTCCAATTCCCTGATTAATTCCTCAGATGAAGTTATCATGTTTAACCTTTCTTTTCTGCTCAGAGCGTCGGCCACCACATTTGCTTTGCCTGGATGATAGTTGATAATACAGTCGTAGTCCTTGATCAATTCTAGCCATCTTCTCTGCCTCATGTTCAATTCCTTCTGGGTGAAGATATACTTTAAACTCTTGTGGTCCGTGTAGATCTCGCACTTTTCCCCATAAAGATAATGCCTCCAAATCTTCAATGCAAATACTATAGCTGCCAATTCTAGATCATGCGTTGGATACTTTTCTTCATGTGGTTTCAACTGTCTTGAAGCATAGGCTATCACCTTGTCATGCTGCATCAAAACACATCCCAGTCCTTTGTACGATGTGTCACTATAAATTACAAAATTTCCTTGATCATTTGGCAAGACTAGCACTGGAGAAGATACTAATCTATTCTTTAATTCTTGAAAACTCTCCTCACACTTCTTATCCCATTCAAATTTCTTGTTCTTCCTGGTGAGCTTTGTCAATGGCGTAGCTACCTTTGAAAAATCTTGCACAAATCTCCTATAGTAACCTGCCAGTCCCATGAAACTTCGCACTTTTGTTGGTGTTTTTGGCCTCTCCCAGTTGATTATGGCTTCAATCTTTGTTGTATCTACTTCCACTCCTTTATTGCTAATCACGTGCCCAAGAAATCGTACTTCTTTTAACCAAAATTCACACTTGGAAAACTTTGCGTATAACTTTTCTTATCGTAGTATCTCCAGAACTATCCTCAAATGCTCTGCGTGCTCTTCTTCTATTTTGGAATAGATCAAGATGTCGTCTATAAACACGATCACGAATTTATCCAAATACTTCTTGAATACTCGATTCATTAGATCCATAAAAGCTGCTGGTGCGTTGGTTAATCCAAATGCCATCACTAGAAACTCATAATGCCCATATCTGGTTCTAAATGCGGTCTTCGGAATATCTTCAGGCTTGATCTTCAGTTGATGATATGCAGATCTTAAATCTATTTTAGAAAACCATACAGCGCCTCTCAATTGGTCAAACAAATCATCGATCCTCGGCAACGCGTATTTGTTCTTAATGGTTAGCTTATTCAGTTTTCGATAGTCAATACACAGTCGCATACTCCCATCCTTCTTCTTGACAAACAATACTGGTGCGCCCCATGGGGATACACTGGGTCTTATAACTCCTTTCTCTAGAAGATCTTGAAGCTGAGTTGCCAATTCTTTCATTTCCACTAGTGCCATCCGGTACGGAGCTTTAGAAACTGGTTCTGTTCCGGGTGCTAGATCAATTGCAAACTCAATTTCTCTATCGGGAGGTAATCCTGGTAGATCGTCTGGAAAGACATCTGAAAACTTCTTGACAACTGGAATTGCTTCTAATGCTGGAACTGCTTTGCTGGTGTCTACCACATGAGTCAAATATGCCTCGCAATTCTGACGCAATAACTTCTTCACTTGAGCGATCGTTAAGAACTTCTTCTCTTGTTTATTTCCCCGAAATATCACTTTCTTCTTACTATCCATGGTTTGAAGTCTTACTTTCCTATTCTTACAATCAATATGAGCATTATTTTCTGACAACCAATCCATTCCTAAAATAACATCAAATTCTCCCAACTTAAAAGGTATTAAGTTGGCATAGAAATAATGTCCTCCTACCACAATATTACACTTCGGGCACACTCGGTCGACGGAAACTTGATCCTTATTAGCTAATTCTATCATTAATGCTTGTTCTAACAACTTAACTTCACAATGCAGTTTATCGACAAAATCTTGAGAAATAAATGATCTTGTAGCTCCAGAATCAAATAAAACTTTAGCATCTACGGAGTTGACTGGAAGCGTACCTGCAACCACGTCAGAACTCTGAACAGCATCCTGCATAGTCATATTGAATGTTCTGGCTTTTGGCTGGTTCTTGACTGGTGCTCCTTCAATCCTTGGTACACCTTGAGATGATGGTCCTGTAATCCTTGGAACATTTACACTTTGTACTTGCTCTTTGCAGTTGTTGGCATAATGTCCTGTCTTCCCACATCGGAAACACGTAACTTCTTGCATCTGATTGCGGCACTCATGTGCATGATGTCCCTTCATATTGCACTTGTAACACACAGAATTAGCTTTACAAATCCCAGAATGTTTCCTACCACAAAACTTGCAATCTGGCATTGGTGGACGATTGAACCTCTGGTGATTTGAATTCTGAAAACGGTTGACTGGTCCTCCATTTCCTGATTGTGGTCTCTTGAATCCCACATTCCTATTACCCTGAAATCCTGGCCTTTTGTTGAAACAGCCCTGCAAATTACTTGACTGCTGACCTCCCTATGAGGTTTCCATTTTCCTTTTCTTCCCATCCTTTCCTTTCTGAAACATATCACTCCTACTCTCAATCACCATTGCCTTCTGAACCACTGCCACATATGAAGTCAACTCAAACATGGCCACTCTGTTCTGAATCCAAAACTTCAATCCCTGGTCAAACCTTCTGGCTTTCTTTTCATCCGTATCAACTTGGTCTGGCACGAACCTTGCTAACTCAGTAAACTTAGCCTCGTACTCAGCCACAGTAAGATCACCCTGGGTCAGATTCAAGAACTTAATCTCCATTTGATTCTTCATATACCTCGGGAAATACTTCTCCAGGAACAACTCTGTGAATCTCTCCCAAGTTATAAACTCACCTCCCTCCAATGCTCGCGTGGATTCCCACCAATAGTTCGCCTCGCCCTTCAGAAAGTAGCTTGCAAACTTGGTCTTCTGCTCAGTTCCTGCTCCGACTAATTCAAAAGCCTTTTCCATCTTCTTGAGCAATGCGTTAGCTTCCACAGGATCAGCACTTCCTTTGAACTCAGGTGGCTTCACTGCTTGAAACTGCTTAAAAGTCACTGCAGGTGGTGCTGCTGCTTGCTGCTGCTGTTGCTGTTGTTGTTGCTGCGTAAGATGTAACATCTGCTGCTGCATCAGTCCCAACATCTGGATAATCGCTGGATCCGTACAGCTCTCGGTACGATCCTCTCCTGAATTATTTCTTCTCTTTGGTGCCATTATTCTGGTAAGAAACAAGCAATATATATAATAATTTGTCAAGCATTGTGTCAAATATGTAGCAATTCCTTAGCATATTAAAGTTCGCAAACACTATCTCTTCTCAAAATATCATAAACTTGCTACCATATTAACACAAGCGACATGATTATCATATAATCCTGCTTATTATCTCGAGAATAATAACACAAAGGAAATTTACTCCGAATTATCCAAACCTTTTAAATCCTTGCTCGAAATCTTAACTAAACCAACAAAATAGCAGGGTAATGACACAAGGCCTAAAGCTAAACGCAAAACAGGAAACCTAAACAAGTTAACTACAACCTAACCCAATAACCTAAATTTAATCCTATAAAAGCTAAACTACACGTGCCTATCTTATGTGATCTTCCTATGACTCATCTATGACAATCCTACGCCTGTTTCAGTGACCATAACCTATAGCTCTGATACCAACCTGTGACGCCCTCCAAACCCGGGGTCTAGATTTGGGGGTCACTATCCAATAAACTATAATAAAATAATCACAGCGGAATAATATAATAAATATGACCCCTTGCATGCAACTGGATCGATCACAGGTTATAGTATGGAACAGGCACTAATACAAACCAACTGTTATTACAAACCATGAGTCTAATTAGTTTTACAACTTATTCAAATTTTATTACAAACCTTTATACTATTCAAGCGTCCCAAACTGTCTACCTGGAAAACACACCAAACTATTTACAAGCACTCGACTTCTGGTCAAACTTGGGACTCAAGCCTGCTCTGGCTTAGCTGAAATATTAGAATAATAAACAAGTATGAGCGAAAAGAAATGCTCAGCAAGCAGTATAAAGTTTGTAAATAAACAACAATAATAATATCTGAGTAAAATCAGAAGCTGATATAAACTTTAAAATTTAAGCGACAGTTTAATAAAACACAATTATGCACTATGCTGTTCCTGATGATCAGTCATGAAACAACACCGGTATCCCGCAGCCATATCGTAAATATAGGTATCGATATCCCGCAGCCATACCGTACCTATTGGATATCCATGAAGAAGGCATATATTCGCCTAGCAAGATATTATACTTTCGTATAATAACTCACGCTGGACCGGTGCCTCGGTCTCTTGTGCTAACCAAGAATCAATTCACAAAACAATTTTGATTAAAGGAGTCAAATCAATGACATCCTTATCTATTCAACTCCCCATGTCACATGGTCCGGAGTTATCTCAACAACTGATGGCGAAATAACTAGAACAATTAGTTATTCACTAATCTAAATTCAAAGTCTCACTGTATAGAGTATATCTGGATAGTATAGTTATTCACTATCTATCGAATCAAAAGGTTGGTTCTAGCAGAATGATTGCTAGAATACGAGAATGTCAATAAATATAGGAATATTGATATTCAATATGCTATCAAAGTATTTATAACCAGTTCTTATATTTGAATATATAAAACAATAATCTATTCTGAATTTAGAATAGGGGAGAATACTTGCATAATATAGTTCGAAATGAACATCACTTGAACGATAAGTGAAGTTAGGGTACTTGCCTGGTATGCTCGACAACTTCTTACTATAACTCTGCTTATAACTGCTGGCTACTATCTCCGTCTAACACTTGACTGCACTCCTTGCTACTCGATTCTATAAACAAAAGAACTATCTTAATTGATAGACCAAACTCAATCGACGTAACTATACGTCTTAACATCTACCCGATCGTTTATAACTAGCATGGCATTTTAAAACTGTAACATATAGTATGTATATCACGTAACACGTAATCATGGTATTCGTATAACATGTACTCACATATTTCATGTAACACATAAGTCAGATCATTAAAAAGGTACGTCTCAGTGCGTTCAGAATGGAAATCAGTTCAATAATAATATTTACCTGATCAGATACCGACTCAAACTGATATATATCTCACATGACATTGCAATACAAAAGAGATTAGGACTTAAAAGTATTTTTATTGGAAGCGCAATATTTTTCTGAGTCTGTACGCGTTCGTTTCGTATTAAACGGACGAACGGTTTAATTATTATGATTAAAATAAGAAATAAATAGATTTAAATCAATTAATAATAATAATAATTGATTTTTAAATACCAAAATATAATTTTTAAAACCTTAAAATAAAATTTCAGAAATTATTTGAATTAATTATTAATAATTTACATTTATTTAACTATTTAAAAATAAAATTAATTGATTAATTGATTTTTAATCAATTAATTAAATTCATAAAGAATTAACTAAAATAAACTATAAATAATTAAATCAAATTATATTTTTGAAAATAATTAAAGAAAATAATTTTAGGAATTTAAAATAATTAAGAAAATAAATTTTAGTATTTAAGTAATTATTAAATGATTTTTGAAAACAAATTAAATGATTTTTAAAAGTAAGAAAATGAATTTTGAAATAAAAGTAAACAGAAACAGGTTTTTGGGTTTGCATTTGGGGGAAATCAGATTGAACCCGGGTCAAACGACCGGGTCACAACCGGGTTAAAAGAATCCAACCGGGTCGGGAAGAACACCGACCGGTTTCTGGGAAATCCCCAGATTCCGGCGGCCTTCGCCGGACTCCGGCGGTTCTAAACCTCCCCCCAAACACCTCTATTCGCCCCTTTCTTCCCCTGAATTAATACGACACCAAGCCAGCAACTCGAACAGCCGAACAACCTTCTAAAACGAACCGGAGTTCGTCGATTCCGGCTAAAACGGCCATAGAAACCGGCCACGAGTTCCAGAATCCGGCAAAATCGGGTTTAATCCAAATACAGCACCAAAATCATCGATTTACCCCTCGAATTAAAGCCCAGATCAATATAAAGCTATCTTAAGCAGCACAATCACCAAGAACATCACGATAATCTCAGAAATTAAATAGGAAAATCAAGAAAATTAAGAACTCGAACTAACCTAAATCGTAATCAAAATTAATGAAACAAAGTGCTAAACTACTCCTTACCATCCCAGAAACAATTATAACTCAACCAAATCATCAAACAATACATCCAATATCAAGAATGAATTTAGACCATAACTACCCAAAATCGAAATCACAAAATACTACATCTTAGCTAATGAAATCGGTACCAATAGATTGGGCTCGTTAAGAGCTTCAAATCGGTATGTAGATCGCTCAAAACGGATCAGAAACGCTCTTGGAATCACAAGATAAAGTTCAAGAATGAAATTTCACCCCCAACAACCTTGTTCTTGAATAAATTTATTTTCTGAAATTTTATTAAAATAAAATGGATTAAACTGATTTTAATTAGCTATTTATATTAACCTGAAATTATATCCCTAAAATCAAATTAGGGTGTTTTTATCCTTTAATTATAATAATTAGGGCCCCAAAATAGTAATTACGGGGAATAATTTTAAAAACAATAAAATACAAAATTAATGTCAAAATTCCCAAAAATTGTGAATAATTCAAAAATATAAAAATAAAGGGTATTTGAAGTACGAATAATTTTATAAAAATAAAAACATCGATTTTGTGGGGTTTGTCGTCCCGGTCTGTTGATTTTTGAAAAACAAAAATGATCCCTAAATTACCAGAAAATCCCGAAAACACGTAAAATACATTCAAAGGCACATAAAATCAAATAAAATAGGTATCTTAATAAAGATGCTAATAATACACGTCCCGATTGCAAATAAGTTCTTATAATTGTAATTTAAACATTTTTTTTAATCAATCGAAAAAAAAATTTCTGGCCCGCACAAAAACACACATAACAGTTATAACACCTCATATCATAGCAATAATTACTTTAAATTTATAAAAGACACAATATTTATTTATTTAACATATAATATTCACATAATTTTCCCGGATATTACATTTGATCAATCAATGATATTATAACTATTTACTTGTCAAGCTTCTTTAGCTTTCTTTACAAGCTAGATTTTAGTAATCATTGCCAATTTGCTAATATTGACTTTAAAGATTACCGTGATGAAGCCATTCATTATTTCTTCTAATAGCTTTTTTATACAAATTAACACATAATTAATATAATATATATTTTACTAATTAGAAAATCAAATAAATATATCTGGGTATTAAAGTATGGCCATGACTTTTAAAGGTCATATATACAGGGAAATTGTGATAACCTATGTAAGATTTTATCATGGTATTGTTGTTTAATCGTAGAAACTTTCTTGTGATTATCGAGAGAATACAAAAATCAATAATGATACATGTGTAGTCTTCAAAACATGTTGGATGCATTTATCATCTAAATCATAAAACACGAACTTTCGATGTTTGTACGAACAGTTGGAGCATACTACTGAGTACTTGTAAGCGTCCTTGCAAACACGAGTTTTGTTGGATATGCCTAAGATCATGGAATGGACATGATCCTAAGGCGTGTAACTGTTATTAGGAGACTGTGAGGAGAGCATAATGTGAAGTTGTTAGACTTAGAGCATCGGCTCACGAATACATCAAGAGATATGCTCAATTTTATAAAAGGTGGGCTGTAAATGAAAAGTCAAGAGAGAAAGCATTATCAGATCTAAGCGAGATAAAAAAAAAAGAAACTTCAGAAACTCGAACCTGGAGAAAAAACATTGTTAGTGAGAACACCTAAGCTTTTTTACGAAAGCTTGGTAGCAGATTTTGTAATAAAGACGAGTATTAAAATGGACTTATATTTATGGATATTCTCTGCCACGAGAAGCATATACGAAAACAAAGGTATTTGAGTAACTACAAGGTGAGGCCGAGGTGGCTTTAGAAAGGCTCCATGATTATGCAGAGAATAAGCTGCAAAAATACTTTAGGGATGAGGCTAGTTCAGAAGAATTTAATAAAAAAATTTGTAAGGAGATTATAAATTTAACTAAGGTAACTGGAAGATATTTTTTGAACTTTCTCAAAGGATTAGAAAATTGGCTATCTGAAGTTGATGTTACTCCAGTGAAAGAAAAGCATGTCCAATTGACAGATGCATGGAAGTGTCAATACTGTACTTCCCCAAATGATTGTGACCATAACATGTGCTAAAGGTGCTTGGTGCGTAAAGGGGGCTAAAACAGAGACACCATTCAAGAATTTCGAGGTAAGAGTCTCTTTAAGGCAGCGAGATAAAAAAATTTCATATTTTTCAACTCAGCTTAATTTAAGAGATTTAGTAAGTAGTTGCTACCGCTTTGTTTGCAAGTGAACTGGTTTTGTATTTACCTTAAATTTTCATATTACTTAGATTTTGTTTTCCTTATATTAGATAATTCCTATATTTTAATGTTTGTTTGATTTGAATGTGAGGGAAAATAGGGAATTCTGAGAATTGAAGTATTCATTATGGTTCTCTTGTAATTCACTAGAACTGCACTTACCTCATACCTTTTTGTTTCTAACTATTTGTTGTGGCCTAGGGGTCAAGCGTATTAGGATCTAAAATATTATTGTAAATTACAACTGAATATTGACATTAAGAAATTGATTTTTGATGAGGAGCCGAAGGGATACAAACGTCCATCACATCTCGAACCATAAACCGATTAAGCTACCAAGTAAATATACAGTGATAATAATCTTAATCATCTTATTTGCGTTAGGTGTGGTTTCTTAAGTATATTTAATCAGGACTATTATTGTTCGTTTGTGTTAGGTGTGGCTGAAATATTACCTGTGAACTAACCAGACAAAGTATGTACACTAATATGTCCTACCTTTGCAGACTGTTATAAAATGTTCATTGAATTTATTAAAAAAAATCACAAATGGGTTGAAGACAATGCAAATAATGGCATTAGAATTTGTTTGGGCAGTAGAAAGTTGTAGAAAAAGAACATAAAGAGGATGGTGCAATGAATTGTAAAGCATTTAGACTTAAAAATATTTTAACTATAAGAATATATTTTTAGGCTTAATGTGTAAATTAATGAGGGTAATGTTCATTCTCAGCTAAATAGTCATGAGATCTGTCCCTCCCTATGTTTATACTGAAAGTGTTGCTACACCATATTTGGTAACATCCTAAACCACATCTTGTTATTATGTGTATTTACAACATATATCAGTGGGGCATCAGTGGGAACTTTGAGGGGAAAGAGTCGAAAGACTGCCACATGCATCTCTGCTTAGGCACCATACTCTACTTTGACCAGTTGTTCTGGTCATTAAACTCGTTCTGTGTTCATTGTCCTAGGACCCATATTTGCTGTACTTGATTGTATTTGGTTCACGAAACTGGCCATCTACAATATTCATCTGATTGATGAGAGAGGGTCTCAATTTCAGACTTGGCATCCTCTTATCACTTCTGTTAAGGTTTACTCCGGGAAAGTTGCATGTTGCAACAGGGGAATTCGGATTACTTAAAACTTCTTCCTGCAGAATATCTCCTATCCTAGAGAGTATGATGAATGCTAAGTTTGCAAAAACCCGAGAATAAGCCTCTAGGATTGACTGACCATCATCCTATAAACATGTAAACACATTGTTGTGCCTTAAGTATTAGACCCTCTGAATTATTTGTTCCTTGCATCTTTCCTCCATATATGTAGTTCGTAGTCTGAAACTGGGTCTTGGTTAAAACTTAAAATTCATATTACAGTTTGATCATCCCTTCTTGGTTGTGCCATTTTTGGTGTTATGCTCTATCAACACTTGAATTTTATGGTTGATCTTTTATCTTTTACAGATGTAGTGATATCTTGATAAACAGATTAATTCTGTATTGGATTTGTTTGTGACCTTTTTGTATGTTACATGTGCATGAAAGTTTTTTTTTTGGGGGGTATGATGATGAAGAATATCAATTTTGATCAAGCATTAAGTAAACAGTTTGTGGTTAATTTTTACTTCCAATAAAATATGAGATACATATAATAGTTTATGGTAATAATTAACAGCTTTATGCAATTGTGACATAAAGTTGAGCGATTTTGTAATGATCACTATGCTATTTACAGTGAACATGAATCCTTATGCCCCATTAAAGTATGTACAATATTATGTTATTGCAATTCGGGGTTAGGTTTGATTCGAAGTATTGCATATTTCAGGAAAAAATGAAAACTTTGCTTGCTGTTAAAGCTGAATCACCTGAGTTTTCACCTGGTGATCAACCGCTATCCCCTCAAACCAGAAAAGAAATTCGGAGGAAGAAAGAACTCGAAGTTTTGATTCAAGCTAAGCCTCCAAACAAGGGGATCGTCTTTCTTCATCCCCGTGAAACACTGCCAGAGCTTATTGGAGCAGAGAAAGCATCACAGTGGATCAGCAGAAAAATGTCTAGAAATTCTCAAGTTCGAGCTAGTGTTCCAGATGAGATTTGTTTGAGGATGGTAAAGATTTTAGATGAAATGAAGGAGATGGTCCAGTCCTTGCCTATGCGTGAAGTGAAACAATCTGTTTTGGATGAAAATGTGCATAACTTAGCTGCTGCTGCATTTCCAGACCCAAGTCAACATGTATTGCAGGCATATTATGCACAGGCAGCTAACAGTTTGCTTCCTCTAGTGTTGAAGGACAATGATAAAATCATTGCGGAGGTATAATTTTACAGTGGTTATGTCATATAATTTTACAGTGGTTATGTAGCATAATTTTCCAGTGGTTCTGATATGAAACGGTTTTTTAATAATTGCATTATTTTCCAGGAGAGTCTAGTAGAGAAGGATACTACGGTGGACGGCACAAAGGCTGTGAAGGTGGATGACATGGACAACTTTGAAGATGAAGATCCACTCGCACATATGTATACTCTCCTTCAGGCCTTACTGTCTTATTTTGGACTTATCTTTTACAAAATTTCGTTCAAGCATGTAATGAAAAATATTAAGCGGTGTATGTAATGAAAAGTACTGGGATGAATTAGCGGTGTATGTAATGAAAAATACTGGGATAATTTAGCACTTTGCTTTATTAATTTTAATTTTACTAATGGTTACATGTTTGTATTTTTATCATTTTTGAATGCTTATTTGGGGATTATAATTGCAAAATGAGATGTGAGTGGTATTACTATAAATAGGTAGCAAATTTATAAATTACATATTTAATTTGATTGGAAAGCAATTAAAGCTTTAGCATGTTAAATACGACTGAACTTAGACTAATATAGCTTGAAAAAAAAATCTGGTATATTATATTCGACCACAAAAGTAAATTTTATAGCTAAAATCAACCAAAGCTGGTCGTATTTTTAATGACAATATGTGGTCGAATATAGTGTGTGACCATATCAGGTCGAATTTATATTTAACCAAAGATAGTCGAAGTTGGTATCTGACTATATTAGATCGAATTTAGGTACGACCAGATTTGGTTGAATTTATTATTTTGGCGGGATATTTGATTTTTTTGAAAATAATTCGAAATTTCATTCAAAAATTTGCAAAATAAATTAACACAAAAAATAGTCGAATTTAGTTAGTCAAATTTAGGGTGGTCGAATTTAGGCAGTCGAATTTAGGGCGGTCGAATTTAGATTAATTCGACCGGATTCGTCATTTTCGACCAGCCTCTGTTCGACCAACACAATGCCGGTCGAATTGAGCTAAATTCGACCATTTTCGGTCGAATTTAGCTAAATTGGACCGAAAAAATTCGGTCGAATTTAGCCGAATTTCTTGTAATGTTGGATGCATCTATCATCTAAATCAGAGAACACGAACTTTCAATGTTTGTACGTACTGTTGGAGCATGCTACTGAGTACTTGTAAGCGTCTTTCCAAGCATGAGTTTTGTTGGATATGCCTAGGATCATGTAATGCACATGATCCTAAGGCGTGTAAAGGTTATTAGGAGACTGTGAGGAGAGAAGTTGTTAGACTTAGAACATCGGCTCAGGAATACATCAAGAGATATGCTCAATATTATGAAGGGTGGGTTGTAAATGAAAAGTCAAGAGAGAAAGCATTAGCAGATCTAAGCGAGATAAAAAATAAGAAACTTCAGAAACTCGAAACTCGGGAAAAAACATTGTTAGCGAGAACACCATAGCTTTTTTACGGAAGCTTGGTAGCATATTTTTGAATAAAGACGAGTATTAAAATGGACTTATATTTATAGATATTCTATGCCACGAGAAGCATATACGAAAACAAAGGTATTTGAGTAACCTCAAGGTGAGGCTGAGGTGGCTTTAGAAAGGCTCCATGATTACACAGAGAATAAGCTGCAAAAATACTTTAGGGATGAGGCTAGCTCAGAAGAATTTAATAAAAAAAATCGTAAGGAGATTATAAATTTAACTAAGGTAACTGGAAGATATTTTTCGAACTTTCTTAAAGGATTAGAATTGGGCCATTTGAAGTTGATGTTACTCCAGTGAAAGAAAAGCATGTCCAATTGACAAATGTCTGGAAGTGTCAATACTGTATTGCCATAAATGATTGTGACCATAACATGTGCTAAAGGTGCTTGGTGCGTAAAGTGGGCTAAAACAGAGACACCATTCAAGAATTCTCGAGGGAAGAGCTTCTTTAAGGCAGCGAAATAAAAAAAATTCATATTTTTCAACTCAAATTAATTTAAGAGATTTAGTAAGTTGTTGCTACTGCTTTTTTTGCAAGTGAACTGGTTTTGTTTTTACCTTAAATTTTCATAATACTTAGATTTTGTTTTCCTTATGTTAGACAATTCCTATATTTTAATGTTTTTTTGATTGGAATGTGAGGGAAAATGGGGAATTCTGAGAATTGAAGTATTCATTATGGTTTCTCTTGTAATTTACTAGAACTACACTAACCTCATACCTTTTTATTTCTAACCGTTGGCTTTGGCCTGGGGTCAAGCGTATTACGATGTAAAATATTATTTTAAATTACAATTAAATATAGACATTAAGAAATTAATTTTTAATGAGGAGCCTAAGAGCTACAAACGTCCATCACATCTCGAACCACAAATGTATTAAGCTACCAATCCACTTCGAACACGTTCATTTAATACAAACGGAAGAAACATCCTCAGACTACACATGTCCAATTCCCTGCTCACAATTCAAATCATTATACATGTAAATGGCCACATACCATTATTACATATTTGTAAAGTCTTAAATGAAACCGATCAATTTTGTATTTTTTTATTATTAAATTTTATATCCAGGCTCGTTAGAAAATGCAGACATAATTCAAAGCAGAAAGGAACATAGGAAAAAATAGAAAGGAATATACGGGATGATGTTAAAGAAAGTGAAGAATCTATAAACATAATGTTATAAAATTTATTCATCCGGTCACATATATGTGCTTTTTTGCTGTTTCAACCAATTTTTTTAGAGAATATTGAACACAGACCATAAGTATAAATTGATCTTGGTCGCTTTCATGGATTACACTAAAGGCTAGAGCAAGAGTGAATAGGTGTAGTTTATGTAGATTGCTTCTCCATTAGTTTCATCACAACACTTGTAAATCAATCCCTGTTTTCCTGTGAGTTACCTCCTTTGTGAGTTACCTCCTTTATTCATCGTATCATTATTCATTTTACTAAGAGAGGACCATCAAATGAATTTAATTAAACTAAATTTCTAAATTAAAAGTCATTATATTTATCGGGTTTACTTACAGGCATATCACCATCATGAAATAGAAACTTCAATCCCCTGCAGCTCCGAGTGTTATTTAGTATTAGACACCCGAGTTCATTCTAATATGTTAGACAAGTGGATGATTGATTTGATAAATTCTCATTTGACATGTTGTCATAATAAACTAGCATTTTCAAATAGTAGTTTGTAACACTCCTATACCACATTTGAATGTTGTCAAGTTATTTTTTTAGTATAATAAGTAAAACTCATTACCCGTAGTCCACGCTTACATATCAAATGAAAATTTATAAAACCCCTTACACACATTAGGGGATTAGAATGAAATTAGGATGTGAGATACCACATACCATATAGGCAACAAGGAGATTAGATGATTTTCCAAAGACCTCTTCATCAAATGAAAAATGGATTGAAACAAAAGTACCTAATAGCTACATTAACAAAATTAGGTAATTATTTTTCTACCATTGATACACATTTATATTAGAAACTAAAGTATGATAAATCATCACTTAAATATTTGAATTTTTGTTAGAAAAACTTAGAGAAAAAAAGACACTTACAGTTTGCAGAGAACTTGTACTGCTATTTTTACTTTTATAAAACTCAAGGTAAACTAGCCATTATATAGGCTTTACAAACATATTAAAACTAACTACTACCAAAACTAACCACTAATAATTAATGGGTAAATTACATGTCCATAATTTACTCCACTACCCCACTACTAAACAATGCTAATATAATATTTTTATCTAATAATTAATCTATTGCTAAATATCTAAAACATCTAATAATTAAATATAATTAACTAGACAATATTTGAAGGATAAATCTAACAGTTTCAATATAGTGATGTATCACCTGTACCCCACTATTATATTCACCAATGAATATACACAATTAAAATTGATAAACATAAAAATAAAAATTATGGTAAAAAGACTTTGCAATCCCATCTCCCATATGGTTAAGGATCACATTAGCTCAAGTTTCCAAATTATTGAAACAACTCATTGCATTCACAAATCCTCAATAATATAACTAACCAGTAATATAAAAGAAAATTGTATCACTAATTTTCTTCAATTAATATGCATTTCTATTTCTCTAAAACACAAAATCTATATAATCTAAGGATTGCTCATGAAACATCATCATCTTAAAAAAATTAATTTCAATATAATGATGTACCATGAACATCCTCAAATTATATGGATTTGATAAACTATAACACATTTTTGTTAACAAATTTAAATATTCTTACACTATCATTATATGAGAGGTCTTCTTACTATCATTCTATACAAGAATACATAAAAAAGGACACTCTATGATTTGCACCAACATAGATTGTGTACGTATTTATAGTAGAATAGAGGAATATGAAAAAAATAAGTCAATAACATTACCACTGATGTATAACGTATGTTTACAACAGGATAACATCCAGGAAATACAAATTTTATAAATGCTTATTTAATTTGTGAAATCTATATACAGCTGGAAAAATAAAGTACAATTTTTTACATATATTTATATATAATATAGTTGGACTTTTTTGTTAAGACAATAATATGAAAGACACATTTTCTATTAAGTAATATGCAATTTTAATTGATGAGAGGTATTTATATATTTAAAAAATAAATTATTTGAATACAATGCACAATGCACAATATACTTATTTTTTGGATGTTTGGTACAATGTAACTTAACAACAATATAAAACAAACATTTTTAAATATTATGCAATTTTGGATAGTAACAGATAGTATATCGGAAAATAAATTATTTTAGTAGTAAGGGGCACATTTTTTTTACAAAAATGATAAGGACAAATATTAAATATGTAGTAATATATGAATATTTATCGATAATACATTTTTAAATTGAAACAATGATTTTTAGATTATTAAGATATATGCATACTCATGATTTGGTGGTTCACCAAAAGGACATATGGGCTTTTTTGAAACTCGACTATACAAGTGTCCCTAATGGAAGGGTAAATGACTAATTGTTAATTGGCTCAATACAATATTATTTTGATCTCTTTAGAAATAAATTGAATAGTCCTCTAAATTTGCAAAGTTGTTTAATTAAAACTTGAATATCTTTAAATTCTAAATAAATTATGATTTTAATGTTATTCAATCTTATATTTATGAGCATAAAGCCACAAAATTTAGCTGCATCAAGTCACCAATGCCAAATTTTTCACAGAAGTTGTAGACATATGCCTTGAATAAATGGATGCTCTATAACATTTAGAAGGCCGATCAATCAATGATATTATAACTATTTACTTGTCAAGCTTCTTTAGCTTCTTTACGAGCTATATTAAGGTTTGATCAATCAATGATATTATAACTATTTACTTGTCAAGCTTCTTTAGCTTCTTTACGAACTAGATTTTAGTAATCATTGCCAATTTGCTAATATTGACTTTAAAGATTACCGTGATGAAGCCATTCATTATTTCTTCTAATAGGTTTTTTATACAAATTAACACATAATTAATATAATATATATTTTACTAATTAGAAAATCAAATAAATATATCTGGGTATTAAAGTATGGCCATGACTTTTAAAGGTCATATATACAGGGAAATGGTGATAACTTATGTAAGATTTTATCATGGTATTATTGTTTAATCGTAGAAACTTTCTTGTGAATGTCCAGAGAATACAAAAATCAATAATGATACACGTGTAGTCTTCAAAACAGGTTGGATGCATTTATCATCTAAATCATAGAACACGAACTTTCGATATTTGTATGTACAGTTGGAGCATACTACTGAGTACTTGTAAGCGTCCTTGCAAGCACGAGTTTTGTTGGATATGCCTAAGATCATGGAATGCACATGATCCTAAGGCGTGTAACTGTTATTAGAAGACTGTGAGGAGAGCATAATGTGAAGTTGTTAGACTTAGAGCATCGGCTCACGAATACATCAAGAGATATGCTCAATTTTATGAAAGGTGGGCTGTAAATGAAAAGTCAAGAGAGAAAGCATTATCAGATCTAAGCGAGATAAAAAAAAGAAACTTCAGAAACTCGAACCTGGAGAAAAAACATTGTTAGTGAGAACACCTAAGTTTTTTTACGGAAGCTTGGTAGCAGATTTTTTAATAAAGACGAGTATTAAAATGGACTTATATTTATGGATATTCTCTGCCACGAGAAGCATATACGAAAACAAAGGTATTTGAGTAACTACAAGGTGAGGCTGAGGTGGTTTTAGAAAGGCTCCATGATTATGCAGAGAATAAGCTGCAAAAATACTTTAGGGATGAGGCTAGTTCAGAAGAATTTAATAAAAAAATTCGTAAGGAGATTATAAATTTAACTAAGGTAACTGGAAGATATTTTTCGAACTTTCTCAAAGGATTAGAAAATGGGCTATCTGAAGTTGATGTTACTCCAGTGAAAGAAAAGCATGTCCAATTGACAGATGCCTGGAAGTGTCAATACTGTACTACCCTAAATGATTGTGACCATAATATGTGCTAAAGGTGCTTGGTGCGTAAAGGGGGCTAAAATAGAGACACCATTCAAGAATTTCGAGGTAAGAGTCTCTTTAAGGCATCGAGATAAAAAAATTTCATATTTTTCAACTCAGCTTAATTTAAGAGATTTAGTAATTAGTTGCTACCGCTTTGTTTGCAAGTGAACTGGTTTTGTATTTACCTTAAATTTTTATATTACTTAGATTTTGTTTTCCGTATATTAGACAATTCCTATATTTTAATGTTTGTTTGATTCGAATGTGAGGGAAAATAGGGAATTCTGAGAAATGAAGTATTCATTATGGTTCTCTTATAATTCACTAGAACTGCACTTACCCCATACCTTTTTGTTTCTAACCATTGGTTGTGGCCTAGGGGTCAAGCGTATTAGGATCTAAAATATTATTGTAAATTACAACTGAATATTGACATTAAGAAATTGATTTTTGATGAGGAGCCGAAGGGATACAAACGTCCATCACATCTCGAACCATAAATCGATTAAGCTACCAATCCACTTCGAACACGTTCATTTAATATAAACAGATACATCCTCAGACTACACATGTCCAATTCCCCGTTTATAATTCAAATTATTATACATGAAATGGTGACATACTATTATTACATATTATTATAGTCTTAAATGAAATCCATCACTTTCGTATTCTTCTTTATATCTAAATTTCACATCTAGACTCGCTATAAAATGCAGACATAATTCAAAGCAGAAATGAACATAGGCAAAAACAGAAAGGAATATACGGGAGATTGTTAAATAAAGTGAAGAATCTATAAACATAATGTTATACAATTTATGCATTCAGTCACATATATTTGCTTCTTTGATGTTTCAATCAATTTTTTAAGAGAATATTGTACACGGACCATAAGTATAAATTGGTCGTGGTCTCTTCCATGGATTACACTGAAGACTAGAGCAAGACTGAACCCGTGTAGTTTATGCAGACTGCTTCTCCATTGGTTGCATGACAACACTGGCAAATCAATCCCAACATTCCCTATAATTTTGAGTTACCTCCTCTATTGTAATATCCGGGACATAACGTGTAACTGTTTCTATCAATAAATAATTATTATGTGATTATTATATGATTATTATCTGATTTTTGGTGAATTATCTGATGATTGGTGTTGTTATATGGATGTTTATATATGGTAGAGTATAGGCATATTAATTTTATTATGTCCAGAATAAAATATAGATAATTATGGTATTTTTCTGGTAATTTTTGGATTGTTATACGATTTTATAATGATTTATGACTTTATTAATTATTTTCTGAATAATTACAAAACTATTTTATAAAGCCCGGAATCATCCAACTTCAACCGTTTTTGCATTTTTACAACCCGAAACTCTTCAAAAAATTCCTTCCTAATCCAATCTGATAATTCCGGACATTTTCCGTGATTTGACTTTTTTGTTCGGATTACGGTTTGACCCGTGCGTGTCCCGGCGCAAAATTTTCGATACTATAACCATTTCGATAACATTATCTTCAGATAAAGTGTTTTATAAGAAGCTCGGTCTTGATAATTATCGAAAAGTTTTAATAGTTATCCAAAAGTTTTGATAATTATCCAAAACAGGTTGATAGTTATCTAAAACATTGTCCAATCGGATCGTTTTTGCAGTTTCTTAGTGGCAAAGTAACTTATTTTTTTATCCAATATGATCCAACACGTATTAATATTCCATAAATATAAATAGCCTATTTATTATTTCATTTTATTCATATAATCATAATAGATCAGTAAAAATATAGAAAATACAGAGAAAACTCTGTAAAATCGTCACGTTCTTCAGAATCAAACTCAATTTCGAAAGCGTTATCGAACTCAGAATCAAGCGTGCCATATACCGAATCGAAGCTCTCGAAAATTTCTTTCATAATCAATCATCCATTTCAGTGCAGAAATCTAGGTGATTTTCTTATTTAATTATTTTAATTCGAATTAATTAATGATTAAAATAGGAATTTTTGATGTTGATGTTTTTTATATAATTGATGATTGTATCTTGTAGATAATTTTATCTTTTTCATTTTGGTATATTATATGTCAAATTTGGAGTTCATTAACATGTAGAAAAGTTCGTTTGATCTTCGAGTTTGAATGTTCTTGGTGTTCTTGAAAAAATTAATCGGAAAATTCATGTTTTGGCCAGATTTTTAAACCCGTTAAATCTGGGCATGTTTGCAGACTGTAGAGATGTAGATCGTCTCACCAGCAATCAAACCATGTTAAAATTTTGTCTATTGGATGTCGACTGAAAGTCGTCAGAAAATCTGACATCACCGGCGACGTGAATTCCAGTCGGTTTTCCGGCCGACTCGGGTATCGTTTACGACCTAAGAAACCACGATGATGTTCCTGCTCAACACTGCTTTTAATCTGCATCTTTTGAGGGAATTCTGGACAGATTTTCGAGCTTGAGGTCGGCCGGCAATGGCTGCCGCCGGCGACCGAGGAAGAAGGTGGCAAATTTTTATAAACCCTGTTTTAAAAACTTATAAAAAATGGATTTCTATTTATAAAAATTATAAAAATGATATTATGTCTATATTTATTTTCAGAAAATTGTTTTTAATAATTTAAAAATTCCAAAAATCATTATTTTAATTACGAAAATTATTTTTAATTCAAAAAAAAATCTGAATTAATTAAATAATTAATTTTAGTGGATAATTAATTATTTAATTGATCAATTAATTCAAAAATTAATTGATTAATTGATTTAGTTAATTATTAATTAATTTTAATTGATTTTTAATTAGATTTATTTATTAATTTTGATTTAAAAATTTTGAAAAATAGTTTCGAGTTTTAAAATATTATTTTAAATTATTTTCAAGGCTCGATAACTATTATTAAATCATTTTAAAGTCAGATTCGGGTATTTGAACGCTGTTATTTAATTATAAAATGACTAAGCTACCAATCCACTTCGAACACGTTCATTTAATACAAATAGAAACATCCACACACTACAGATGTCCAATTCCGTGCTCACAATTCAAATTATTATACATGTAAATGGCGACATACCATTATTACATATTTGTAAAGTCTTAAATGAAACCCATCATTTTCTTATTCTTTTTTATTATTAAATTTCATATCCAAACTCACTAGAAAATGCAGACATAATTCAAAGCAGAAAGGAACATAAGAAAAAACAAAAAGGAATACACAGGATGTTGTTAAACAAAGTGAAGAATCTATAAACATAATATTATACAATTTATGCCGTCGGTCACATATATGTGCTTTTTTGATGTTCCAACCATTTTTTAGAGAATATTGTACACTGACCATAAGTATAAATTGATCTTGGTCGCTTCCATGGATTACACTAAAGGCTAGAGCAAGAGTGAACGCGTGTAGTTTATGTAGACTGCTTCTACATTAGTTCCATCACAACACTTGCAAATCAATCCCAGTTTTCCTTTGAGTTACCTCCTCTATTCATCGTATCATTATTTATTTTACTAAGAGAGGACTATCAAAAGAATTGAATTAAACTGAATTTCTAAATTATAAGGGATTATATTTATCGGGTTTACTTAGAGGCATATCACCATCATGAAGTAGAAACTTGAATCCCCTGCAGCTGCTAGTGTTATTTAGTATCAAACACCCGAGTTCATTCTAATATGTTGAAGCTTGGATAATTGATTTGGGAAATTCTCATTTGAAATGTAGTCATAATAAACTAGCATTTTCAAATAGTAGTTTGTAACACTCCTATACCGCATTTGAATATTGTCAAGCTATATTTTTTAGTATCATAAGTAAAACTCATTGTGAGGTAGTCCACCATTACATGTCAAATGAAAATTTATAAAACTCATTACACACACATTAGCTCATTAGAATGGAATTAGGGGTGTGAGATACCAGATGACATAGAGTCAACAAGGAGATTAGATGATTTTCCAAAGACCTCTTCATCAAATGAAAAATTGATTGTGACCAAAGTACTTAATAGCCACATTAACAAAATTAGCTAATTATTTTTCTCCCATTGATACATATTGATATTAGAAACTAAAGTATGATAAATTATCAATTAAATATTTGAATTTTGATATACTCATATATCACCGGTACCCCACTATTATATTCACCTATGAATATAAACATACATGATTAAAATTGATAAACAGAAAATTAAAAATTATGGCAAAAAGACTTTGCAATCCGATCTCCCATATGGTTAAGGATCATATTAGCTCAAGTTTCCAAATTATTGAAACAACTCATTGCATTTACAAATCCTCGATAATATAACTAACCAGTAATATAAAAAAAATTATATCACTAATTTTCTTCAATTAATATGCATTTCTATTTCTATGAATACAACTGTTAACAAAGGAAATTTATATAATCTAAGGATTGTTCATGAAACATCATCATCTTAAAAAATTAATTTCAATATAATGATGTACCATGAACATCCTCAAATTATATGGATTTGATAAACTATAACAAATTTTTGTTTACAAATTTGAATATTTTTACATTATCATTATATGAGAGGTCCTTTTACTATCATTCTATACAAGAATGTATAAACAAGGACACTCTTTGATTTGTAATTTGTATATGAGGAACATAGATTATGCAGGTATTTATAGTAGAATACAGGGATATGAAAAAATAAGTCAGTAATATTACCAATGATTTCAAAGTATAACATATGTTTACAGCTGGATAACATCACCAATACAAATTTCATAAATACTCATTTAATTTATGATATCTGTATACAGCTGGAAAAATACAATTTTTTACATATATTTATATATAATATAGTTGGACTTTTTTGTTGGGCTTTAATGTGAGTTTGTGGGCTTCGCTATTTGTTTGTCCTTGTTGGTTGGCTCGATCTGCAAATGTGGAGTCTATGTGTTGGACATAGTCAATGTATTCCTGGAGTCTTTTTAGGTGTTTATCAGTTACCTTTGAATAATGAGTTGTAATAGGAAGTTAGTTGCCATGTTCTTTTAGTTTGTATGTAGCTAAGTCATTTGTTTCTGTTTATGTTTTTCATATATATGTACTTAGCACTCATATAATAAAAGTTAACACTTAGCATACATTGTGTATTTTCCTAGTTATTTGATTAAACTCTAACAAGTTTGATTGAACTGTATTCACTTATTCACAACAATTTTTGTTATGACCATAATATGAAAGACACATTTTTTATTAAAAATATGCAATTTTAATTGATGAGAGGTATTTACATATTTAAAAAAATTATTTGAATACAATGCACAATGCACAATATAATTTTTTTAATGTTATGTACAATGTAGCTTAACTACAATATAAACCAAACATTTTTAAATATTATGTAATTTTGGATAGTAAGAGATAGTATATCCAAAAATCAATTGTTTTAGGAGTAAGGGGCACATTTTTTTTACAAAAAGGATAAGGACAAATATTAAATAAGTAGTAATATATGAATATGTATATTTATCCATAATATATTTTTAAAGTGAAAAAATGATTTTTAGATTATTAACATATATGCATACCCATGATTTGTTGGTGGTTCACCAAGAGGACACATGAGTTTTTTTTGAAACTGGACTATAAGTGTCCCTAATGAAAGGGTAATTGACTAATTGTTAATTGGCACAATAAAATATTATTTTAATCTCTTTAGAAATAAATTGAATAGTCCTTCAAGTTTGCAAAGTTGTTTAATTAAAACTTGAATATCTTTTAATTCTCAATAAATTAAGATTTGAATGTTATTTAATCTTATATTTATGAGCGTGAAGCCACAAAATTTAACTGCATCAACTCACCAATGCCAAATTTTTTAGAGAAGGTGTAGACACATGCCTTGAATAAATGGATGCTCTCTAACATTTTGAAGGCCCATCAATTAATGATATTATAAATATTTACTTGTCAAGCTTCTTTAGCTTTTTTACGAGCTATATTAAGGTTTGATCAATCAATGATATTATAACTATTTACTTGTCAAGCTTCTTTGGCTTCTTTACGAGCTAGATTTTAGTAATCATTGCCAATTTGCTAATATTGACTTTAAAGATTACCGTGATGAAGCCATTCATTATTTCTTCTAATAGGTTTTTTATACAAATTAACACATAATTAATATAATATATATTTTACTAATTAGAAAATCAAATAAATATATCTGGGTATTAAAGTATGGCCATGACTTTTAAAGGTCATATATACAGGGAAATGGTGATAACTTATGTAAGATTTTATCATGGTATTGTTGTTTAATTGTAGAAACTTTCTGGTGAATGTCCAGAGAATACAAAAATCAATAATGATACACGTGTAGTCTTCAAAACATGTTGGATGCATTTATCATCTAAATCATAGAACACGAACTTTCGATGTTTGTACGTACAGTTGGAGCATACTACTGAGTACTTGTAAGCGTCCTTGCAAGCACGAGTTTTGTTGGATATGCCTAAGATCATGGAATGCACATGATCCTAAGGCGTGTAACTGTTATTAGAAGACTGTGAGGAGAGCATAATGTGAAGTTGTTAGACTTAGAGCATCGGCTCACGAATACATCAAGAGATATGCTCAATTTTATGAAAGGTGGGCTGTAAATGAAAAGTCAAGAGAGAAAGCATTATCAGATCTAAGCGAGATAAAAAAAAGAAACTTCAGAAACTCGAACCTGGAGAAAAAACATTGTTAGTGAGAACACCTAAGTTTTTTTACGGAAGCTTGGTAGCAGATTTTTTAATAAAGACGAGTATTAAAATGGACTTATATTTATGGATATTCTCTGCCACGAGAAGCATATACGAAAACAAAGGTATTTGAGTAACTACAAGGTGAGGCTGAGGTGGCTTTAGAAAGGCTCCATGATTATGCAGAGAATAAGCTGCAAAAATACTTTAGGGATGAGGCTAGTTCAGAAGAATTTAATAAAAAAATTCGTAAGGAGATTATAAATTTAACTAAGGTAACTGGAAGATATTTTTCGAACTTTCTCAAAGGATTAGAAAATGGGCTATCTGAAGTTGATGTTACTCCAGTGAAAGAAAAGCATGTCCAATTGACAGATGCCTGAAAGTGTCAATACTGTACTGCCCTAAATGATTGTGACCATAACATGTGCTAAAGGTGCTTGGTGCGTAAAGGGGGCTAAAATAGAGACACCATTCAAGAATTTCGAGGTAAGAGTCTCTTTAAGGCAGCGAGATAAAAAAATTTCATATTTTTCAACTCAGCTTAATTTAAGAGATTTAGTAAGTAGTTGCTACCGCTTTGTTTGCAAGTGAACTGGTTTTGTATTTACCTTAAATTTTTATATTACTTAGATTTTGTTTTCCGTATATTAGACAATTCCTATATTTTAATGTTTGTTTGATTCGAATGTGAGGGAAAATAGGGAATTCTGAGAAATGAAGTATTCATTATGGTTCTCTTATAATTCACTAGAACTGTACTTACCCCATACCTTTTTGTTTCTAACCATTTGTTGTGGCCTAGGGGTCAAGCGTATTAGGATCTAAAATATTATTGTAAATTACAACTGAATATTGACATTAAGAAATTGATTTTTGATGAGGAGCCGAAGGGATACAAACGTCCATCACATCTCGAACCATAAATCGATTAAGCTACCAATCCACTTCGAACACGTTCATTTAATATAAACAGATACATCCTCAGACTACACATGTCCAATTCCCCGTTCATAATTCAAATTATTATACATGAAATGGTGACATACTATTATTACATATTATTATAGTCTTAAATGAAATCCATCACTTTCGTATTCTTCTTTATATCTAAATTTCACATCTAGACTCGCTATAAAATGCAGACATAATTCAAAGCAGAAAGGAACATAGGCAAAAACAGAAAGGAATATACGGGAGATTGTTAAATAAAGTGAAGAATCTATAAACATAATGTTATACAATTTATGCATTCAGTCACATATATTTGCTTCTTTGATGTTTCAATCAATTTTTTAAGAGAATATTGTACACGGACCATAAGTATAAATTGGTCGTGGTCTCTTCCATGGATTACACTGAAGACTAGAGCAAGACTGAACCCGTGTAGTTTATGCAGACTGCTTCTCCATTGGTTGCATGACAACACTGGCAAATCAATCCCAACATTCCCTATAATTTTGAGTTACCTCCTCTATTGTAATATCCGGGACATAACGTGTAACTGTTTCTATCAATAAATAATTATTATGTGATTATTATATGATTATTATCTGATTTTTGGTGAATTATCTGATGATTGGTGTTGTTATATGGATGTTTATATGTGGTAGAGTATAGGCATGTTAATTTTATTATGTCCAGAATAAAATATAGATAATTATGGTATTTTTCTGGTAATTTTTGGATTGTTATACGATTTTATAATGATTTATGACTTTATTAATTATTTTCTGAATAATTACAAAACTATTTTATAAAGCCCGGAATCGTCCAACTTCAACCGTTTTTGCGTTTTTACAACCCGAAACTCTTCAAAAAATTCCTTCCTAATCCAATCTAATAATTCCGGACATTTTCCGTGATTTGACTTTTTTGTTCGGATTACGGTTTGACCCGTGCGTGTCCCGGCGCAAAATTTTCGATACTATAACCATTTCGATAACATTATCTTTAGATAAAGTGTTTTATAAGAAGCCCGATCTTGATAATTATCCAAAAGTTTTAATAGTTATCTAAAAGTTTTGATAATTATCCAAAACAGGTTGATAGTTATCAAAAATATTGTCCAGTCGGATCGTTTTTGCAGTTTCTTAGCGGCAAAGTAACTTATTTTTTTATCCAATATGATCCAACATGTATTAATATTCCATAAATATAAATAGCCTATTTATTATTTCATTTTATTCATATAATCATAATCGATCAGTAAAAATATAGAAAATACAGAGAAAACTCTGTAAAATCGTCACGTTCTTCAGAATCAAACTCAAATTCGAAAGCATTATCGAACTCAGAATCAAGCGTGCCATATACCGAATCGAAGCTCTCGAAAATTTCTTTCATAATCAATCATCCATTTCAGTGCAGAAATCTAGGTGATTTTCTTATTTAATTATTTTAATTCAAATTAATTAATGATTAAAATAGGAATTTTTGATGTTGATGTTTTTTATATAATTGATGATTGTATCTTGTAGATAATTTTATCTTTTTCATTTTGGTATATTATATGTCAAATTTGGAGTTCATTAACATGTAGAAAAGTTCGTTTGATCTTCGAGTTTGAATGTTCTTGGTGTTCTTGAAAAAATTAATCGGAAAATTCATGTTTTGGCCAGATTTTTAAACCCGTTAAATCTGGGCATGTTTGTAGACTGTAGAGATGTAGATCGTATCACCAGCAATCAAACCATGTTAAAATTTTGTCTATTGGATGTCGACTGAAAGTCGTCAGAAAATCTGACATCACCGGCGACGTGAATTCCAGTCGGTTTTCCGGCCGACTCGGGTATCGTTTATGACCTAAGAAACCACGATGATGTTCCTGCTCTACACTGCTTTTAATCTGCATCTTTTGAGGGAATTCTGGACAGATTTTCGAGCTTGAGGTCGGCCGGCAATGGCTGCCGCCGGCGACCGAGGAAGAAGGTGGCAAATTTTTATAAACCCTGTTTTAAAAACTTATAAAAATGGATTTCTATTTATAAAAATTATAAAAATGATATTATGTCTATATTTATTTTCAGAAAATTGTTTTTAATAATTTAAAAATTCTAAAAATCATTATTTTAATTACGAAAATTATTTTTAATTCAAAAAAAATCTGAATTAATTAAATAATTAATTTTAGTGGATAATTAATAATTTAATTGATCAATTAATTCAAAAATTAATTGATTAATTGATTTATTTAATTATTAATTAATTTTAATTGATTTTTAATTAGATTTATTTATTAATTTTGATTTAAAAATTTTGAAAAATAGTTTCGAGTTTTAAAATATTATTTTAAATTATTTTCAAGGCTCGATAACTATTATTAAATCATTTTAAAGTCAGATTCGGGTATTTGAACGCTGTTATTTAATTATAAAATGACTAAGCTACCAATCCACTTCGAACACGTTCATTTAATACAAATAGAAACATCCGCACACTACAGATGTCCAATTCCCTGCTCACAATTCAAATTATTATACATGTAAATGGCGACATACCATTATTACATATTTGTAAAGTCTTAAATGAAACCCATCATTTTCTTATTCTTTTTTATTATTAAATTTCATATCCAAACTCACTAGAAAATGCAGACATAATTCAAAGCAGAAAGGAACATAAGAAAAAACAAAAAGGAATACACAGGATGTTGTTAAACAAAGTGAAGAATCTATAAACATAATATTATACAATTTATGCACTCGGTCACATATATGTGCTTTTTTGATGTTCCAACCATTTTTTATAGAATATTGTACACTGACCATAAGTATAAATTGATCTTGGTCGCTTCCATGGATTACACTAAAGGCTAGAGCAAGAGTGAACGCGTGTAGTTTATGTAGACTGCTTCTACATTAGTTCCATCACAACACTTGCAAATCAATCCCAGTTTTCCTTTGAGTTACCTCCTCTATTCATCGTATCATTATTTATTTTACTAAGAGAGGACTATCAAAAAAATTGAATTAAACTGAATTTCTAAATTATAAGGGATTATATTTATTGGGTTTACTTAGAGGCATATCACCATCATGAAGTAGAAACTTGAATCCCCTGCAGCTGCTAGTGTTATTTAGTATCAAACACCCGAGTTCATTCTAATATGTTGAAGCTTCGATAATTGATTTGGGAAATTCTCATTTGAAATGTAGTCATAATAAACTAGCATTTTCAAATAGTAGTTTGTAACACTCCTATACCGCATTTGAATGTTGTCAAGCTATATTTTTTAGTATCATAAGTAAAACTCATTGTGAGGTAGTCCACCATTACATGTCAAATGAAAATTTATAAAACTCATTACACACACATTAGCTCATTAGAATGGAATTACGAGTATGAGATACCAGATGACATAGAGTCAACAAGGATATTAGATGATTTTTCCAAAGACCTCTTCATCAAATGAAAAATTGATTGTGACCAAAGTACTTAATAGCCACATTAATAAAATTAGCTAATTATTTTTCTCCCATTGATACATATTGATATTAGAAACTAAAGTATGATAAATTATCAATTAAATATTTGAATTTTGATATACTCATATATCACCGGTACCCCACTATTATATTCACCTATTAATATAAACATACATGATTATAATTGATAAACAGAAAATTAAAAATTATGGCAAAAAGACTTTGCAATCCGATCTCCCATATGGTTAAGGATCATATTAGCTCAAGTTTCCAAATTATTGAAACAACTCATTGCATTCACAAATCCTCGATAATATAACTAACCAGTAATATAAAAAAAATTATATCACTAATTTTCTTCAATTAATATGCATTTCTATTTCTATGAATACAACTGTTAACAAAGGAAATTTATATAATCTAAGGATTGTTCATGAAACATCATCATCTTAAAAAATTAATTTCAATATAATGATGTAGCATGAACATTCTCAAATTATATGGATTTGATAAACTATAACAAATTTTTGTTTTCAAATTTGAATATTTTTACATTATCATTATATGAGAGGTCCTTTTACTATCATTCTATACAAGAATCTATAAACAAGGACACTCTTTGATTTGTAATTTGTATATGAGGACCATAGATTATGCAGGTATTTATAGTAGAATACAGGGATATGAAAAAATAAGTCAATAATATTACCAATGATTTCAAAGTATAACATATGTTTACAGCTGGATAACATCCACCAAATACAAATTTCATAAATACTCATTTAATTTATGATATCTGTATACAGCTGGAAAAATACAATTTTTTACATATATTTATATATAATAGTTGGACTTTTTTGTTGGGCTTTAATGTGAGTTTGTGGGCTTCGCTATTTGTTTGTCCTTGTTGGTTGGCTCGATCTGCAAATGTGGAGTCTATGTGTTGGACATAGTCAATGTATTCATGGAATCTTTTTAGGTGTTATCAGTTACCTTTGAATAATGAGTTGTAATAGGAAGTTAGTTGCCATGTTCTTTAGTTTGTATGTAGCTAAGTCATTTGTTTCTGTTTATGTTTTTCATATATATGTACTTAGCACTCATATATAAAAGTTAACACTTAGCATACATTGTGTATTTTCCCAGTTATTTGATTAAACTCTAACAAGTTTGATTGAACTGTATTCACTTATTCACACCAATTTTTGTTATGACCATAATATGAAAGACACATTTTTTATTAAAAATATGCAATTTTAATTGATGAGAGGTATTTACATATTTAAAAAAAAATTATTTGAATACAATGCACAATGCACAATATAATTTTTTAATGTTATGTACAATGTAACTTAACTACAATATAAACCAAACATTTTTAAATATTATGTAATTTTGGATAGTAAGAGATAGTATATCCAAAAATCAATTGTTTTAGGAGTAAGGGGCACATTTTTTTTACAAAAAGGATAAGGACAAATATTAAATAAGTAGTAATATATGAATATGTATATTTATCCATAATATATTTTTTAAAGTGAAAAAATGATTTTTAGATTATTAACATATATGCATACCCATGATTTGTTGGTGGTTCACCAAAAGGACACATGAGTTATTTTGAAACTGGACTATAAGTGTCCCTAATGAAAGGGTAATTGACTAATTGTTAATTGGCACAATAAAATATTATTTTAATCTCTTTAGAAATAAATTGAATTGTCCTTCAAGTTTGCAAAGTTGTTTAATTAAAACTTGAATATCTTTTAATTCTCAATAAATTAAGATTTGAATGTTATTTAATCTTATATTTATGAGCGTGAAGCCACAAAATTTAACTGCATCAACTCACCAATGCCAAATTTTTTACAGAAGGTGTAGACACATGCCTTGAATAAATGGATGCTCTCTAACATTTTGAAGGCCGATCAATTAATGATATTATAAATATTTACTTATCAAGCTTCTTTAGCTTTTGTATGAGCTATATTAAGATTTGATCAATCAATGATATTATAACTATTTACTTGTCAAGCTTCTTTGGCTTCTTTACGAGCTAGATTTTAGTAATCATTGCCAATTTGCTATTATTTACTTTAAAGATTACCCTGATAAAGCCTTTCATTATTTCTTCTATTAGCTTTTTTATAAACTTAACACATAATTAATATAACATATATTTTACTAATTAGAAAATCAAATAAATATATCTGAGTATTAAGTGTGGCCATGTTTTTTAATGGTCATATATATAGGGAAATAGTGATAACTTATGTAAGATTTTATGATGGCATTATTGTTTAATCACATAAACTTTATTGTGATTGTCGAGAGAATACAAAAATCTATACTGATATACGTGTAGTCTTCAAATATCACTACAAGAGAATTAGGGTATTTTCAACCAATTAAATTTGACTGCACGTAAATTCTACTATATTCGGTCGAATTTAGTAGGTGCGGCTAAATTCGACCAACATTTGGTCGAATTTAGCGGCGGTCGAAATAACCCGGTCGAATTTACGGTTATTTTCGACTAACTTTCTCTTTTTCGGTCGAATTTAGCACGAGGGAAAAAAATGAGGGAACAATCCCTCCAAAAAAATCCCGCGTAAAAAATTCGACCGAATTTGGTCGAATTTAATAAGTGGGATCGGCGGGAAAAATTGCCGCCCTTTAATTTAAAATTTTCAGTGGGCAGGGAATTTCCCTCTAAAATTTTTTTGAATAATTTCTGCTATTTTCGACCAACAACAGTCGAAATAATATAAATTCAACTGATCTTGGTGGAACGGAGATAAATTCGACCGTAGGCGGTTGAATATTATATTTTCGACCTAAGGTAGTTGAATTATATAAATTCAACTGACCTTTGGTAGAACGGAGATAAATTCGACCGTAGTCGGTTGAATATTCCTAAATTCGACTACAGTGGGAAGCATTTATTGACATACTAAATTCCACCGTGTCTGGTGGAATTAAATCTTACTATATTCGACCAGCCTGCGGTTGAATGTAAATAAATACAACTATAACTAGTAGCATAAATATAAATTCGACTGATTTAGGGCGTTACTAAATTCGACCGCTTCTGGTGGAATTGACCCGTACTAAATTCGACTATTTCTGGTTCAATTAACCCGTGCTCATTTCGGAAACCCTACCCTTTCTCCATTCCAGTAGCCCGTTTTCTCCATTGTTTCTCCCTCCATACTTTATCCCCATTTCACTACTTTTTTTGCTTTTCTACTAAAATTACTTCTTCATGTGAGCATCTCAAATCTCAAATCATCAAGTAAGTGTAATTCTTTTACAGATTTTTGTTTTAAATAGTTTAATTGTGATAATCTTATAATTTGAGTAGATTAAATTTTTTTTCAAGAATAATGTGATTATTATTTATTTATTTTTGGTGACTAATATGGTATTTAATAATGAGATAATCTTAGTTTCCATAATTAAATTGGTAATTTATTTTTATTGATCATTTGTAGATGACATCCGATCGTAGTTGGATTGGTCGTCATCGATTTAATGAGGCAAAATATTTAACGGAAGATTACAAAAATGGTGTGGATAATTTCATTAAATTTACTATTGAAAATCTTGATCCCGAAGACAACGGTCTTATAAGATGTCGGTGCAAAAATTGTGGTAATGAGTACTACAAGTATCCTAGTACCGTGAAAGTGATTGTATCGACATTGTATTATGCATGGTATACTAGATGGGATTTTCATGGGGAAAAAAGATGTGTTTGCGCAATGATGTTGGAATGAGTTTTAGCAACACTAGCTACAGAGATGATGATATGTATGATGCACATGATGATGATTTTGAGGATTGCGAAGATTTTGATGAAGAACCGAATGCAAAAGCAAAAGAATTTAACGAGATGGTAATACCGCTTCCGAACCAATATATCCAATAATGCAATTTTACAACATTGGAGTTTGTAATGGAGTTGCTTCGTTGGAAAAAATAGGCATATTGTAGTAATAATGGTTTTGATGACTTGTTACACCTCATTGGATTAGTATTCCCTCATGATCATAAGTTGCCTGAGAAGTACTACACTGTACGAAAGATGATTAGAGGATTGAACATGGAGTATGAAAAGATTGATGCTTGTGAGAATGATTGCATGTTATTCTACAAGGAACACAGTGAGAAGACCAAGTGTGATATATGCAAAAAAGACCGTTACAAAGTGCAAAAGGATCCTAAAAAACAGAAGATCTCGCGTAAGATCTTGCGTTATTTTCCTATTACCACGAGATTGCAGCGTTTATTCATGGCTGAGAAAACTGCAAAATGTATGAGATGGCATCATGATAGAGTTGTTGTTGAAGGTCAATTAAGTCACACCAGCAGATGGAGATGAATGGAAACAATTTTATCGTAGATTTACACGATTTTCAAAGAGATTAGAAATGTTAGACTCGGACTCTGTACTAATGGATTTGATCCCTTTCACGATGCTCATGCCAAGGAGTATACGTATGGCCTGTGGTGATTGTTGTGTATAATCTTCCCCCCTCTATGTGTACTAAGGCTCCATACATGTTCATGCCTCTTCTTATTCCCGGACCAACGGATCCTATAAAAGACTTACATGTTTATCTTAGGCCGCTAATTGATGAGTTGAAATTATTGTGGCATACCGGGGTGGAAACATATGACATATATTCACGTACAAATTTATGATGAAGGCTGCACTTTTATAGACAATTAGTGACTTTCCTGCACTTGCCATACTGAGTGGGTGGTCCATTAAGGGTACATGTTTTATTTTTTAAACACACACATGTGCACATATTTTATATAATTTCACATATGTTTATTTATTGAGTTTTTCACATATGAATTAGGTAAGTTGGTATGTCCAGTTTGCATGGGAGAGGTAAAAGCTAAACAACTCAAACATGGTGGTAAATCTACTTTTTATGGCACTGCTCGGTATTTTTTGGAAGCAGATGATCCCCTAAGAAGAAGTACAAGGTTGGAATTATTGAGACCCGATCAGTCTGCGCTAAACATTCAGGATCTTTGCAAAGACCATGTGCGAGCACGATACAATTCCCCCTCCAGGAAAGTCAACAAAGAGAAAACCAAGGGATTATGGTGTGACACATAATTGGACTCACAGTTCTCCATTTTTTGAGCTTCCATATTGGGAGACACTTAGCCTTCGTCACAACATTGACATTATGCACACTGAAAAATATCTTTGATAACATAATCTACACAATTCTTGATGATGCAAACAAGTCCAAAGATAACACAAAAGCGAGGAAAGATTGTAAAGAATTAAGTGTGCATCGTGATTCGTGGATTCAAGATGATGGTACGGAACCACATGCACTATACGCTCTTTCCAAAGAACAAATTCATAAGTTGTTCAAGTGGATTGAAGAATTACAACTTCCAGATGGGTATGCCCTCAAATATATCAAGGTGCGTAAATTGGAAAAAAAATTACATTCGCGGGATGAAAGCACATGACTGTCACGTCTTCATGCAAAAGTTGTTGCCTATCATTTGTCGTGACTTACTTCCGAACATGTAGCTGATCCTATTATTGAGTTGTGCAACTTCTTTCAAGATTTATGCTCGTCAAATACTCAAATACTCAATATAGTGAGAATAATGTCAAAACTTGAAACTGTCTTCATTCCAGGGTTTTTTCATCCGATGGAGCACTTGCCACTCCATTTAGCTACCGAGTGTAAGTTGGGGGGTCCGACTAATGGGCGTTGGATATATTTTGTGAGAGATACTTGCATATCCTGAAATTGAAAGTTGGAAACAAAGCTCGAGCAGAAGGTTCCATGGCACAACGCTATATTGAGGAGGAAAGTGTACACTTTTGCTCAGTATTTTTGATTTCAAAAGTTGTGTATGGTCAGTTACGTCGGAATGAGGTACCTCGAAAGTTTCATGATGTCGAATTGTTAGAAGTTTATACATATCTGACATATCCTAGTCTACAAAGTAGAGATAGAATCTTGAATGGTGAGGAACATTGAACTTGTGGCATACTATATTCTATTAATTCACCCGGAAGTTGGAAAGTACTTGCAGTAAGATTTTTCTAAACCCTCTTTAATTCAAAAATTAAGAATTTAGTTTACAACTTATTTTTTCTTATTTTTGAACAAAAAATGTAGTGGATTCCAGAAGTTAGTGCAACAACATTACCCCCTTCTCAATGATACCGAAAAAGAACAATACCAAAAAGAAAATTTTAAAGATTGGTTTTGAAAGAAGGGTATGTGTTTGGATTTATATATAAACACCTATACACTAATATTATATAGTATTTCTCATGCAATCTTTAAATTTATTCTTATATTTATGTATCATGTCACACATGTTTTAGGTACAAGATGATGAAGAGCTCAAAAAGAAATTTCTAGACCTAATAAGAGGTCTGATGTTTAAAGTGGAGTCTTATAAAGCGTGCAAATGCAATGGTTACAAATTTAGTTGCCCAAATGATAAGGAGCTCACTTCAACAAATTCCAGTGTAGTTGTCATCGGTGAGACTTTTACTCATAATATTTGAAACATACTTTTCCTTTATCTTTTAATCAAAATTATAAACAATTATAATTGTAGGGAACTTCTTACAATGAAACTTATGGAAACTATTACGGAAGGGTGGAAGAAAATTTTAAAAACTCTTCTATCATAATGGACATCAAGTGATTGTCTTCAAGTGTCATTGGTTTGATCATACGACACATGTCAAAGTTGATAGACATCGGATGACTACCGTGGATGTCAAATCAAAACTAAATGTCGACGACGTGTTTGTGTTGGCTAGCCAAGCTCATCAAGTGTACTATGCACCAAATATTTAAATGCAAAAGCAACATGGTACACGGTTCTAACAACAAAGAGTCGATAAGTTGATGAAAGTGTGTCAACCAAGGAAAATATCAAATCATCGATGATGCTTTACAAATTGAAGTGTCAAATGCTGTCATCTTCCATGTCGAAAGTGTTACTATTCGTGATCCTCAAATTTTTTGTTGAGTTAAGGATGTTTGAAATGACTACTCGATACATCATGATGATGATGAAGAAAGTAAAAATGATAAGGATGCCGAAGATGAAGACGAAGAAAATGGAACGGAAAATGATGATTTAGTGATGATGATGACTTGGTGTAATTCATTATTATTAATAAAATTTATATCAAAACAATTGCTACTTATTTATATTTTTTAAATTTGAAATTTAATTAAATGTTTGTAAATTTTTGTAAAGTGGATGATAGGTTTGAATTTGGTTGATAACAGGAGGTTTTTATACAGAAGCTTAACTGGCGAGAACACTCTGATTCATTTTTTTCAACCAAACAAGGTCTTATTGCACGACACGGCTAAATTCAACTATTATTAGCCGACCTTAGTTTTTAGGTATATACTTTATTTACCCCCAAAATTTCAATTACATCGTTTCCCCCTCTTCTCTTCTTTCTTTCACGGCGCAGCTAGGGTTTACAACGAGGGCTGAAACCTCAAATCAGAGGCTTGAAACTGGCGAGGCTAAGTACACAGGTGTTCTTTCTCTCTCTATTTCTCTCTCCTACTCTCTCTCTGACATTTGTGTGTCTCTCCGGACTGGTATATATGTGTCACTTGTTAATGTTCTCTTGAAAAGAGCCCCAAATTAGTATTTGTGTATAGTCAACATATATAGAACATCTGTGTAAACCAAAGCTGTGGTGGTTGACTCTGTTTTTGGCTGCTCAAAAGGCCTTCATTGTTTTGTTAATTGTTGATTTTTGGTTTAGTTGTTGTGTGTTTTTCGAATCTTTCGTGTGTTTTAATTGTGAATTCTTTTATGGTCATGTGTGATTAGTGATTTGGGTGTTTGTTTAAAGTGATTCTGTTAGCAGATATGTAACTGGTTTAGGGCAGACTAAAAATTTGTCAATAACTTTCGGAGTGTACTTGTGATTGTTAGTCTGAATCCTATTATTAGTCTGAAAGAACAAGTATGGAGTTCCTCACCTGTAGAAAGGACGGCCATTGAGTACGGTTGGCGAACCAGAGGCTTGTTTGAGAGCTCTATATTTGAAAACAAGCCTGTGTTTATAGGATAGTTTTCCCCAAACATGATAGTAGAAAATACATGGCATGTGAAATCCCTCGCATAATCATCCACTTTTATCTCTGCAAATTGTCCCACTATCCCCAACCACATTCTCCAAAGATTTGATTTTTGCTCCCGGAACACTAACACTATGCTTAGCATGTCCTGTGACCAATTATTACATAACGTATATAATCTCAACTAGTCAATCAATAGATAATATAGAACTAAAGCTTATGAATAGGAGTACCTTGACTTTGTCTACAAAAGATTATGAGCAATGTTTTTTCTCTGGTGAGACCAAACTTCCTGATTTGTTGTAATCAGACCTTTGCGTAGTAGAGGCCCCTATCCTTCTGCAAGTAAGCAGGCTTTCCAAGTCTAAGTTTTGCTTATATTAATTTCTCTCACCAAGACGGGATCTGCAATATGCAGAATTTGTACCTTACCAAGTGCAAAGGTGAAAGTTTTTGCCTGCATTGTTGATTTACTAATATGAGTCTTTGACAAAGGTGTTAGCTTGTGATTGTTGATTTTCTGAATACTTCCCAATTTGCTTTTAAGTTTCTTGTGTTTAAGAAAGGAACGAGCCCTGAAAAACTGACACTAGTATCTATTAGTCTGAATGTTCACTATGATTCTTTTATGCTATAAGACGAGTTAGCATAATATCCTTGTTCCATTGGTTATTTTTTTATAGGTGACATGGTCGAGCCTGAATTCGAAGAAGGGTAATGGAGACAAGGGTAAGGGAAACAAGAGGGTCAGGACCAATGAATACATCAAGAGATATGCTCATTATATGAAAGGTTGGTTGTAAATGAAAAGTATCAAGACAGAAAGCATTAGTAGATCTAAGCGAGATATAAAATAAGAAACTTCAGAAAACTCGAGAAAAAATATTGTCAGCGAGAAAACCCAAGCTTCCATTGAAATGAAGGCGAGTGTTTAAAAATGGACTTATATTTATGGATTTCTATGCCACCAGAAGCATATCCGAAAAAAAAAACATTTGATTAACCACAAGGTGAGTCCTGAGGTGGATTTGGAAAGGCTCCATGATTACGCAGAGAATAAGCTACAAAAATACTTTAGGGATGAGGCTAGCTCAGAAGAATTTAATAAAAAAAGTCATAATGAGCTTATAAATTTAACAAAGGTAACTAGAAGATATTTTTTCAAACTTTCTCAAAAGATTAGAAAAGGGCTATCTGAAGTTGATGTTACTCTAGTGAAGAAAAACATGTCCAATTGACAGATGCCTGGCATGTCAATATTGTAATATCCTAAATGATTGTGACCATAACATGTGCTAAGGGTGCTTGGTGCGTAAAGGGGGTTAAAACAGAGACACCAATCAAAAACTTTGAGGTAAGAGTTTCTTTAAGGTAGCGAGATAAAAACAATTCTTATTTTTCAAGTCAGCTTAATTTAAGGGATTTAGTAAGTAGTTGCTACTGCTTTGTTTTCAAGTGAACTGGTTTTGTTTTTACCTTAAATTTTCATATTACTTAGATTTTGCTTTACTTATGTTAGACAATTCCTATATTTTGATGTTTGTTTGATTGGAATATTAATGTAGTAGAATTTCTATGAAGTAATTTTAATTCTGCTACATCTCATATGAAAGTGGAAAACTACTTATAGGCTTATAATATTATGTGATAAGCTGGGCAGTAAAAAAAAATTAAAATAGTCATGAAAATGGGGAATTCTGAGAATTGAACTCGGAATATCTCACTCCCTAAGCGAGAATCATACAACTAGACCAAATGCCATCATGGGTGCAAACCAAAAAATAGTTTAGAACATCTCTATCACCCCCAAAAGCAGAACAAGTAACACAAAAAGATTTGAAGCATCCCATTGTCTGGTATTTATCTTTAATGGAAAGGGTGTATGTCAGAGAGCATTATTTTGTAGCAAACAACATTAATTTGGCAGCAATTATTTTTCTAGCTGGCTTTCCTTTTTAGATGATTATTGGACAAACTATTTTGAAGTATTCATTATGGTTTCTCTTGTAATTAAATAGAACTGTACTTACATCATACCACTTTGTTTCTAACCGTTGGCTGTGGCCCGGGGTCAAGCGTATTAGGATCTAAAATATTAGTAAATTACAATTGAATATAGACATTAAGAAATTGATTTTTGACGAGGAGGCGAAGAGCTGCAAACGTCCATCAATCTCGAACCACAAATGAATTAAGGTACCAATCCACTTCGATACACGTTCATTGTCCAATTCCCTGCTCACAAATCAAATTATTATATGTAAATGACGACATACCATTATTACATATTTGTAAAGTCTTAAATGAAACACATCAATTTCGTATTTATTTTTATTATTAAATTTCATATCCAGACTCGTTAGAAAATGCAGAGATAATTCAAAGCAGAAAGAAACATAGGAAAAACAGAAAGGAATATACGCGAGGCTGTTAAACAAAGTGAAGAATCTATCATAATGTTATACAATTTATGCATTTCGTCACATGTATGTGCTTCTTTGATGTTTCAACCAATTTTTTAAGAGAATATTGTACACAAACCATAAGTATAAATTGATGTTGGTCGCTTCCACGGATTACACTAAAGGTTAGAGTAAGAGTGAACCCATGTAGTTTATGCAGACTGCTTCTCCATTAGTTCCATCACAACACTTGAAAATCAATCCCAATTTCCCCTTGAGTTACCTCCTGTATTCATCGTATCATTATTCATTTTACTAAGAGAGGACCATCAAATAAATTTAATTAAACTGAATTTCTAAATTACAAGTCATTATATTTATCGAGTTTACTTACAATATCACCATCATGAAATAGAAACTTCAGTCCCCTGCAGCTCCCAGTGTTATTTAGTATTAGACACCCGAGTTCATTCTAATATGTTAGACAAGTGGATGATTGATTTGATAAATTCTCATTTGATATGTAGTCATAATAAACTAGCATTTTCAAATAGTAGTTTGTAACACTTCTATACCACATTTGAATGTTGTCAAGTTATTTTTTTAGTATCATAAGTAAAACTCATTACCCGTAGTCCACGCTTACATATCAAATAAAATTTATAAAACCCCTTACACACACATTAGGGGATTAGAATGGAATTAGGATGTGAGATACCACATACCATATAGGCAACAAGGAGATTAGATGATTTTCCAAAGACCTCTTCATCAAATGAAAAATGGATTGAAACAAAAGTACCTAATAGCTACATTAACAAAATTAGGTAATTATTTTTCTACCATTGATACACATTTATATTAGAAACTAAAGTATGATAAATCATCACTTAAATATTTGAATTTTTGTTGGAAAAACTTAGAGAAAAAAAGACACTTACAGTTTGCAGAGAACTTGTACTGCTATTTTTACTTATTATAAAACTCAAGGTAAACTAGCCATTATATAGGCTTTACAAACATATTAAAACTAACTACTACCAAAACTAACCACTAATAATTAATGGGTAAATTACATGTCCATAATTTACTCCACTACCCCACTACTAAACAATTCTAATATAATATTTTTATCTAATAATTAAATATAATTAAATATCTAATAAATCTAACAGTTTCAATATAGTGATGTATCACCTGTACCCCACTATTATATTCACCAATGAATATACACAATTAAAATTGATAAACAGAAAAATAAAAATTATGGTAAAAAGACTTTGCAATCCCATCTCCCATATGGTTAAGGATCAGATTAGCTCAAGTTTCCAAATTATTGAAACAACTCATTGCATTCACAAATCCTCATAATATAACTAACCAGTAATATAAAAGAAAATTGTATCACTAATTTTCTTCAATTAATATGCATTTCTATTTCTCTAAAACACAAAATCTATATAATCTAAGGATTGTTCATGAAACATCATCATCTTAAAAAAATTAATTTCAATATAATGATGTACCATGAACATCCTCAAATTATATGGATTTGATAAACTATAACACATTTTTGTTAACAAATTTAAATATTCTTACACTCTCATTATATGAGAGGTCTTCTTACTATCATTCTATACAAGAATACATAAAAAAAGGACACTCTATGATTTGCACGAACATAGATTGTGTACGTATTTATAGTAGAATAGAGGGATATGAAAAAAATAAGTATAATATTACCACTGATTTCAAAGTATAACGTATGTTTACAACAGGATAACATCCAGGAAATACAAATTTTATAAATGGTCATTTAATTTGTGAAATCTATATACAACTGGAAAAATAAAGTACAATTTTTACATATATTTATATATAATATAATTGGACTTTTTTGTTAAGACAATAATATGAAAGACACATTTTCTATTAAATAATATGCAATTTTAATTGATGAAGGTATTTATATTTTAAAAATAAATTATTTGAATACAATGCACAATGCACAATACTTATTTTTTGGATGTTTGGTACAATGTAACTTAACAACAATATAAAACAAACATTTTTAAATATTATGCAATTTTGGATAGTAACAGATAGTATATCGAAAAATAAATTATTTTAGTAGTAAGGGGCACATTTTTTTTACAAAAATGATAAGGACAAATATTAAATATGTAGTAATATATGAATATTTATGGATAATACATTTTTAAAATGAAACAATGATTTTTAGATTATTAAGATATATGCATACTCATGATTTGGTGGTTCACCAAACGGACATATGGGCTTTTTTGAAACTGGACTATACAAGTGTCCCTAATGGAAGGGTAAATGACTAATTGTTAATTGGCTCAATACAATATTATTTTGATCTCTTTAGAAATAAATTGAATAGTCCTCTAAGTTTGCAAAGTTGTTTAATTAAAACTTGAATATCTTTAAATTCTAAATAAATTAAGATTTTAATGTTATTCAATCTTATATTTATGAGCATGAAGCCACAAAATTTAGCTGCATCAAGTCACCAATGCCAAATTTTTCACAGAAGTTGTAGACATATGCCTTGAATAAATGGATGCTCTATAACATTTAGAAGGCGATCAATCAATGATATTATAACTATTTACTTGTCAAGCTTCTTTAGCTTCTTTACGAGCTATATTAAGATTTGATCAATCAATGATATTATAACTATTTACTTGTCAAGCTTCTTTAGCTTCTTTACGAGCTAGATTTTAGTAATCATTGCCAATTTGCTAATATTGACTTTAAAGATTACCGTGATGAAGCCATTCATTATTCTTCTAATAGGTTTTTTATACAAATTAACACATAATTAATATAATATATTTTTACTAATTAGAAAATCAAATAAATATATCTGGGTATTAAAGTATGGCCATGACTTTTAAAGGTCATATATACAGGAAATGGTGATAACTTATGTAAGATTTTATCATGGTATTGTTGTTTAATCGTAGAAACTTTCTTGTGATTGTCCAGAGAATACAAAAATCAATAATGATACACGTGTAGTCTTCAAAACATGTTGGATGCATTTATCATCTAAATCATAGAACACGAACTTTCGATGTTTGTACGTACAGTTGGAGCATACGACTGAGTACTTGTACGTCCTTGCAAGCACGAGTTTTGTTGGATATGCCTAAGATCATGGAATGCACATGATCCTAAGGCATGTAACTGTTATTAGGAGACTGTGAGGAGAGCATAATGTGAAGTTGTTAGACTTACATCGGCTCACGAATACATCAAGAGATATGCTCAATTTTATGAAAGGTGGGCTGTAAATGAAAAGTCAAGAGAGAAAGCATTATCAGATCTAAGCGAGATAAAAAAAAGAAACTTCAGAAACTCGAACCTGGAGAAAAAACATTGTTAGTGAGAACACCTAAGCTTTTTTACGGAAGCTTGGTAGCAGATTTTTTAATAAAGACGAGTATTAAAATGGACTTATATTTATGGATATTCTTTGCCACGAGAAGCATATACGAAAACAAAGGTATTTGAGTTACTACAAGGTAAGGCTGAGGTGGCTTTAGAAAGGCTACATGGTTATGCAGAGAATAAGCTGCAAAAATTCTTTAGGGATGAGGCTAGTTCAGAAGAATTTAATAAAAAAATTCGTAAGGAGATTATAATTTAACTAAGGTAACTGGAAGATATTTTTCGAACTTTCTCAAAGGATTAGTGTAATATCCGGGATATATCGTGTAATTATTTTTGCTATTATATAATTATTATGTGTGTTCAGTATCTATTATGTGAGTTAATTGTTAAGTGTTATATGTATTTGAATATTCAAAAATAATATTAATTGAGTATTTTAATTTTTATATGTCCAAAATAAAATATAGATAATTGTCATATCTTCCTAATTATTTTTATGTTGGTTTATGGATTTATAAGAATCATATGAAATTTCTAAAATCTTTTTCCGGGTAATTAAAATCTATTTTATGAAAACGGGAACCAACCGACGTCAACCGTTGTTACGTTTTTGGAACCTGAAATTCTTCTGAGAACTCCTACCTAACCTAATTGTAATATTCCGAGCATATTCCATGTTTCGACTTTTTCGATCCGGCTTACGGTTTGTCCTGCGCGGGTCCCGGCGCAACATTTTCGATACAATATTGGTTTCGGTAAATCAATAAAACCCGTATTTTCGATAAATGGGAGCTTTTTATTAAACTATCCCAATTATCACTTCGTAATACGTGTAACCAGGCGCTGAGACCAAGACCGCAGTACAAATTGTATTTATTTGGATAATTATCCCGAAAACCGATACCGTTTGGATCAGTTTTTACAAATAAACGTACCGTTTTATATCCGGAATGATCCAACGGGATACAAATTTTCCATAATTATAAATAGCCTTCTACCGTATTTTATTTCGTATCAAAATCATTTGCAGATAGTTAATTATATTTTCAGAGAAAAGCCCTAATTTCTTAAAACTGTTCTAAGAATCAAACAACAAAACGAAGGCGTTACCGATCTCTGTTTTTAAAGCTTGAGTAACCAAAACGAAGGATTTGAGGTGTTCAATCAGATTCTGAGCTTTGTTTTACATCAGAAATCAAGGTTATTTTTTTAAAAATTATTTATTTTCGAATTTATTTTATTAAAAATATGAAATTTTGTTCGGATGATTGTTTGTATGATTTGATGATTGCATGTTGTAGAGCTTGTTTTCCTGATGATTTTCATATGTCATACGTCTGATTTGGAGTTCAATAACATGCTCAAAAGTGGGTTTAATTTTCAATTTCAAAATTAGGGTTTATAACCCGTATGAATGTTTTCAATTAAAATTTGGGGGTTTTTGATTTAGGGGTTATTAACTGTTGATTTATAGTGGGTTGTGTTCCTTATAAAATTTGCAATCGATTGATATATAGCTCGTTAACAGAGGATGCTTGAATCGAAGGGAGTTGTGTTTTAAAGATTTGCGATGTTCGCCGGAAACCGGCGATGTTCTTGGCCAATTTCTGGCCAGAACAGGGATGATTAGAATGTTTTGAATGCATGAACAAGTTCCTGGTGTTGTGTAGTGTTGATCTGGAGGTTTTGGTGGGGTGAGACGCCAGGATCGTCTTCTCCGGCCACCCCCGATTTTCCGGCGACTGAAACTGCAAAATTGCAGTTTAGTCCCTGTATTTTTGAAGATGGTGAAGTTTAGTCCCTGTAGTTTGCAAAGTTTTCAAAAATAGGATTCCTGTTTATAAAATGTTTAAAAATCATATTTCCTATTTATTTTTATTAAAAAAAAATTCATTTTTAATTTTTGAAAATTCTGAAAATTATTATTTTAATTCCGAAAATTATTTTTAATTCACAAATAAATCTGAATTAATTAGTTAATTAATTTCAGTTAATTATAATTGATTAATTGGTCAATTAATTCGAAAATTAATTGATTAATTGATTAACTAATTATTAATTGATTTTAATTAGTTATTTAATTAGATTTAATTATTTAAAAATGATTTAAAAATTCTGAAAAATAGTTTCGAGCTTTAAAATATTATTCTAAATTATTTCCAAGGCTCGATAATCATTCTAAAATTATTTCGGAGCCAGAATGGGCCAACCGAACCCTGTTTATTAACCCGAAATTGATCCAACGACCCGTTTTAATTCCGAAAAATGTTTTAAAAATCATTTTAAATACCCGAAAGCATATTTATGACCCGAGACTTCTTATAGATGATATGTCATTGATTATGTGATGTATTATGTGTTATACGTGACCTATTGTTTGACTATCGGTCTATATATTCGGTGTTTACTGGTTATTGCATAGATTTCAATCCGTTAATCGGATTTGGGTAAAACGAAGGGTAGATAGAAGTATG
>NC_133654.1:156833687-156869357 GCF_009905375.1 Apium graveolens | reverse complement strand
GCTTTACGAAATAGTAAGTATAAAGTAAATTGCCCAATGTTTCCAAATTAGTCCAACTTCGTACCTTTCCAGCATAAACCATATATCTCAGAGAGGTCGTATTTCTTTGGGTTGGTAGTAATGGAATGCTTTCATTATCTAAAATGAAGAACATTTCCCACCAAAAGATCAGTCCAATAATACCACTCACTGGTAAATAGCGCAATACTTCTTCGTGAATCTCCGCTATTTGAATATGGAACATCATAACAACGAATAGGAATGAAACGGCTATAGCTCCTATATAAACTACTGGGAAGATCATAGCGAAAAAGTCGAGACCTAACAAAAGAAGTAAACCTGAAGTGTTGTGAAAACTGGGATGGAAAATGAAACGGAATGTACCGGATTTTTAGCACGTACAACCATCAAAGCAGAGACGAAAGCAAGGCTCGATAAAACTGAAAGTATCATAGTACATCGTCCTTCCCTGAAATGGAACTTTCATGCTGGAGCATGAAAGTCGATCTATTACGACCAGCGCGGTTGTTCATATTTCATTTGATTCTTCCAGGCCAAGTCCTTCAAGCACTCACTCAGTTACTTACAAATGCTCAACAAAGACCCCCACCCAAAAACCGAAGCTTCTTTGGCAAACAAGTAGACCTTTCTCTGAGCCGGGGTAGCAAAGCTCTTCGTATCATTGGCAGGTCTCATAGGCTATCCGTTTATCTTTCAGAAGAGCGCCTATATTTGAGCTAAGTACATTATACTTGTACTTATACACTCTGAAGGCGCCTCGTCTAAGAAAGAGATGTCATCTCTTAGAATTTGATGAAATTGTTTCAGGTTGGTAAGACCATGATCGGGATTCTCTAAGCCGTAGTCTAAGAAAACTTCTTTTCTGAAATTGAAGGAATCATAGGGTTTTTCTAGGTTCAGGGGCGAATCGCTAAAGGTCGAATCAACGGCATTTTAAAATCAGACTGAACCCGCCCATCTCATCTGGAAGAAAGAGTTGATACTGGGTCAACTATGGCAGTGACTGAGGGGGACTTGTTCTGTGATAAACAAATGACTCCAAACAAGAACCTCAGGGCGGTCAATCCTAAGATAAGAAAAAGGGGAGAACCTGAGAAGAGCAGTAAGAGTAAGCGTTCAGGTGCTCGTGCTATGACCTTAATTAAAGTTAAAGTAAAGGTGGAAGATCCTTTCCTAGTTCTAACCACCCTGAATGAAGAGTGGGCGAACAAAATGCAGAACATATCAGAAATGTTTAATTATAAGAAAGAGGGGGGAGGGGGAACAAGCTCTTCGAAACGGATACCTATCTCTTTGAATCAAACCTTTACAGGATGCTCGCTTCCATTTAGTGCCATGTTTTGTTACCTGACCACTGTGTAGGATTTTATCTATCATGGAAGTATGGTAAAACAATTTTATGATATAAAATCCAAATAATATGCATACAGATCATGAATTAAAATAAGGGATCGATTCTAACCTTTAAAAGCGATCCAAAAACCACGAGCGGAGATCCTTAGCAGCTGCTCCTCAAGTGTGAAGCACTCCACCGGTATCCACCAAGAAAACGATGTAATGAAGGAGGAGGAGGTGGAGAGAATTAGGGTTTTGTAAATTTTTAGGATTGAGGCAAAAATAGGGTTTATAATAGTATATTTATAGGCAAAATTTTCAGCTAAAAATTTTCCCATAAAATATTATTATTATTAACCCTTAATTATTCTCACTAATAATTAAAACACCTTTTAATTATTAATCCTTTTTCTAAACACATTAGAAATAATTCTCTCTCTTGATTTAATTTCCAAAAATTAAATTCTTAATTAATAATATTAAGAACTTTTCTTAATTAATTTATAATCAATTAAATCTCATTTAATCAATTATTAAATTTGCCAATTAATTATTTATTTTATAAATAAATAATTATCAACCATTATTAATTAATTCCTCCACCATTAAATCATTCTCTTTTATGGTGTGACCCTGTAGGTTCAATATTAAGCAAGTAGTAGAAATAAATAATAATAAAATTATTTTATCATTATTTATATAAATTCTCTAATTCATTAAATATGATTAATTAATCAATCATATTTATTCTACATCATGAGGGATACTTCTCAGCATATCGCGACTACCCGGATAATACGAATTCACTGCTTAGAATACCAAGAACCTATTCAGTGAATAGTTACCATAAAATTAATTCTTTCTACCCTGCAATGTCACGATTAAATACAAGGCATGGAACTTGTGTCAAACCTATCTAAAATAATGATTTGCTTTCCCATTTACTATGCTTAGTTCTATGTAAATTAGAAACTCCTTTCTAATTTCATTCACTCCGGCTAGAGATTCTTGAACTAGCATAAGTGGATCAGCATTGAACATTCTCTTCCTTCACTGGAAGGGGTAGATCCTTTATTGATCATACACTATCTTCGTGTACAATCCTATACCCAGTAGGGCCCTTATAATTGTCCCTAGAGACTACGAACTAAACCAAAGCATAGTTCAGTGTACACAAGATGACTATGATGACCTCAAGTCTAAGGATACTTGTACAACTATCACTATGTGAACAACTGCTGACACGTGAGTGAACTCCATCAGTTATTCAGCTGTGCGAGTCATGTTCAGTGAACTTATTCTATAATAAGCACCTACATACTAGCTATAGTGTCACCACACAATTGTCTATGAGAACAGACATCCTTCATAATGAAGCAAGCATAGTATGTACCGATCTTTGCGGATTACTAGTTACCAGTTAGTAATCCTACGACCAGGAACTATTTAAGTTTAGAGTTATCATCTTTTAGGTCTCACTATTATGATCTCATCATAATCCATAAAAAGCTTTACTCTAAACTATGGTATATCTTATTTAAACACTTAAATAGATAAAGCCCGCAATAAAAACAAAACAAGTCTTTTATTAATATCAATGAAATCAAAACAAATTACATAAAAGTTATTCCTAAATCCTCATACATGATTGGACTTAGGACATATCCCTTTCACACTGTTCTTCTGACCTCAAAGGAAAAAAAGCATACTTGAAGGGCCCATAGAGAATAGCCCCTACGGACACCATCTATCAATCGTTCCATCTCTATTTTCCCCAAAAGGAAGAATCTTTATTTTTCATTTTCTATAGATCGGCATTTTATACTATACTACGGTAAGATAAAAAGCTGGCCGAAGACCCTTTTCTTGTAGGAGCTGCATGAATGACTGGAAAGCGGTAAGGTAAAGAAGACCTTTGCCACCTAAGAGCCCATGATTAGATTATTTTATTTAGAGTAGGATTCCCGATTCAAATCCGAAAAAGATGCGACTTCCCATCCTGGGCTTTATCCGCTCGCTGAGCACAACAGAATATATAGGAATGCATTTATTTCATTGAAAATTGGAATTCAAGATAGCGTTGCTGCAACGGGAGGCCTTTTACTAAAACGAGAAAAGAAAGACCAAGGGGCGTAAAGCCAAGCCTCGACTAAGACCTCGGGATGAGATATTCTGAGGTTTAGTGAGGGGATATTCTTTTGCCAGGAGATATGTACAAGCAGTTGATCTACCTGACTCCGCGATCCCTGAGGGGAGGTTGAGCAAAGCCTAATAATCTGAACCCTTTTACAAAAGTGGAAGGATCAATCAGTGAATTAGAGAGTGGAGTATGAAAGTGATGTCTTAAGAAGCCTTTTGTCTAGCTCTACACACCAGAAAGAGGTGGTTGCTTTATTAAATAAATAAAATCTTTAGTTATCAGTTAAGATCTAATAAGATAAGGGGAATTGCTTTAACCAGTCCCGCAAGTCAGGAAGACTCTGGCTTAGCCCATTCACTCCTAAACTATAGAAAGTTGGACATTCGATCACAGAATCCATTGACAGCTGCCCAATACGTGTTTATCAACCACCCGTGCACGCGGGGGCTCTCCATTTAGGTAGCTTCCCGGATCTCCCGAAATAAGCACAAGTGGTTCCGCCGAACAAAGTTGTAGTTGGTTCGTTTTCGTATGATGATTGCTCGCGAACCTACCCTCACGGCTCGTTCCTTTGGAACATTTGTGTCTTTACCAACTCGGTCCACATGGTGAACGCTCACGACTAAGCGAGACTCAGATGTTGTCTAATTCGCTGTCTCGCAGTAAATTTTTATTTTTACGATATTAAAGTGCCATGGCCACAACTATTATATAAGGCAAGGCATGGAAGAAAGCTCCCCCCGCCTATCGGTGAGAGCTGGGCTTGACTTGGTTAGTAGTGCCCGCGTATTCTGTCTTGCCGCCGATCCATGAATTCTTCAGAGCGGGCCGTCAGGCCGGGCGTACGAGGACCGTCGAAGAGGTGCCTCAACGCGCCGCAACCACTACTTTGACTCCTTTTATGTAATTATGAACTCCACGGAACCTTTTCGATTCCAACACAACTTATCCTTTTATAGCTGACGTAACAAACTATGCATGCCCCCCAGCGAAGCCAATAGAAATCCGATCCGAATAAAAAAAGTAAAAGGAAGTTTCATTATGGTAGTATACCAGCCAACTGTTCTGGAACTTCCAGTTCCAATCGGAGCATATAGATCCGTAAATAGATTTGTATGTATAGCCACTTCAGTCGTGTTCGTCGTTTCTCGAAAGTATCTTTTTTTTGGGAACATGGTCAACCATAAATTCTTATGCTCTCGATTCTTCATCCACCGATGCAGAAAATGCTCCAGTTTTCCATTCTCATATGAGGCCAGAAAGTTTATTGGCAACACGTCGGCACGAAGTGATTCATCATGCTCAAACCTGAGCCGATCGTTCGTTAGGGACGGTGTATAGATCATCAAATTCCCACAAATGGAATGAGAAGTGGGTCCATGTAAATGATTGAGACCTCGCAAATAACAACGCTCCTTTCCCATATGGAGTTCGAAACCCAAAGGCAATCTTTGAGTGAACTATATCTTCTTTGTGTTAGTTGACCTAAGCCGCACCCTTACTGCTAGGGTGGGGCTCGGCCTCCGAACCGTATGTGGGACGAGTTTCTGCCTCATACAGCTTGGGCCAAAGACCGGGGGAAGTTTAGGAGAGATGGGGAGACCCAGCAGCTGCCAGTCGGGGCGGACACCAGACCGCCCACTTTCTTTCGCCCTAAATGGAATGGCTCTCTTAGTTACGCTGCGCTCCACCCCGAGTCCCCATGTCCGCTTTTCTCCACCCGCAACCCAGAAAGTTGGCAAAGCCAACATTAGGGTCGTCCCTTTCATTCTATGCTGACCCCGGCCCAGGCTGGATTTTTGGGAAGCCCGTTCCCACCGCGCTCACGGCCCGGCTGGCTTGCCAGCGGTAGTGGGAATTATCCCGTTCCCTGGTCAAAAACTTGGTTGGATGCGGGATCTACTCCACGTGGAGCGGTACGGACGTAGATGATATCATCATGACCTCTCTTTTCATACCGCTAGGGATGCTTAATGCCATTTCGCCAACTGGCGTTACCTGCGCTTTCGTGTCTCTCAGTCTGGTCAGCACTGGGTGTTTCCGAGCAGCGAAGCTTACACCCATTCGCATTAGTTAATCCAAAGTTCCTTACCCTTATACACGAATTATTGAATAAGACATCTTCCTATCAAGGTTAAGGAGTCAACTGAGTATCTCAGCGGCGGGATTGAATACCCGGATCGAATCAGAGTTCACGCCGCCCGCCCTGAACAAATAGGAGGTGTGGACCACAGGTCGCACATACGCCGCCGGGTCGCACGACAGAAGAACACCCAACATACAGATGCACACTCCTTCATGTGAAATATTCATCTTCATTGGAGCTTTTTTGTAGTAGTCATGACCAACAGCCATCAGCTACCGACTCGTTGGTAAGGTGAGAGCTTCCAGCCCGATTTCTGGTTGCGCACCCCCACACAAGCACTGCCCGATGAGGGGGGGACGGGGAAAACTACAGGCCCAAACCTTCGACCCTTCCTTCTAAATGGGGGTGCCCGGGGCACCTCATCTTGTCATTTCGTCGTTGCTTATTCCCGTTAGGCCGAAGTGTTTGGCGTTTCCTTCTCCACGCGCGCTCACGCTTCGCTGACCTATCACGTGGTAAAGAGAAGAAAGTACGAAAGAATAGTAAACGGAGCACACCGCAGAAACATTCTAAATAGGAGAAGTCCCCTTTGGATTTGAGAAGAAGGAAATGAAAAACGGGAATGAAATGAAATAAGGCGTTTCTAGCTCTAGTTTCGGACGAGCTTCTCCCAATTATGTCTGGTAATAGAATAGGGCGGCTTGCTCTGACCAAGACTCCACTTTTTGCTCCGTCCGTGGAGCGTATGAATTTCTTGGAATGTAGATAGACCAAAAGAGGGAATGAAGGGATAGGAATAGGAATTATAGTACCATTGGAAGAAGGGGCACCTGTGGGAACATCTCTAGTGATGAACCATTTCAATAGTACGGGTGCTGCCATGCCACGAGGCACGACCGTGGAAGTAATAAAAAAGAAAAAGTTATGCAGTTGGACCATCTGTTCTATCCGTTCGAGTTTTGCTTCTCTAGAGAAGATGAGAAGCTAAAATTAATGTGTTCGCAACACATACCGAAAGGGTACTAATTAAGCCGACCATTAATGACTAACACCAGGAGTGGTTTGATCAAATAAGGGATCAGACCACTCTTCTAAACAGAAAACAAAAGCAAATTCTCATCGTTCGGAGCCCAGCTCCATCTACTTCTTCGTAAGTTAGGTACTTTTTTCGGCTTGCATAGGGGGTTTCCACTGAAGTAAGCGACTGCGAATGGACTGACACTGCCTGGTCTGGAGAGCGCACTTACTTAACTTGTGCTTGACCGGAGAGTAAAAGTAAAGTGAAATAAGCCCACATACCCACTCTTATTTCCCCCTATTGCTAGGGGCCTCGCCTAGGCTAACTAAAGAGCAAAAATTTATAAATTGCCCGGATCCTCTGGGGCACAGATTCTTACCTTACCTGTCATCAAGTCTTCCCGTATGTTATTACGAATGTCCCCCCGTATCTCATATCCTAGTCCCCTTTCTTTATTTTTAAGTTTTGTGAGTAGGGAGGCATAGTAGCAGTGCATTTCTTTTAAGCCTTTGTTGTCCACTCCCGGCGCATATTTATCGATCACTCCTTTTACAAGTTCTGGAAGATTTTCTATTTTGCATTCCATTACTTCGATTAGGCCTATGCCTACCATTGCCTCTTTATAAAGGCTTTCGACAAGATGGCAGAACTCGGCCTTTTTGACTCTTATTTTCAGGTAAAGCGGGTCCTGTACTCCACTGTCGCTAGTGGAGCACTCCGCTGCTGGTGCAGGGGTATGGTTAGGGCCATCCATTTCCTCATAAATAGTAGGGAAGGGTAACTCCATAAGATCATAAATAGTAGGGGTTGGTAACTCCATAAGACGTACAAGCCACGACGGCTCCTGAGAATCCTGGGGCTCGTGGTCTCTCGCAGTTATGAGAAAAGCGGGGTCTGAAGGGCCCGGATTACCACTAGGGGGATTACTCCCCGTACCATGTAAAAAGGGGATAAGGGCCTTGCCCAGTTCATCACTCCCCATCATAAAAAGGAGATGAAGATCGTTTGTATGAAGGAAAGCGGATCTCCAAAGAACCACAACTATAATCAACACAATTGCTCGAACTAGAAAACCCGAGGTCAGATAACTACTGGGGAGCGGTATTATAATTCTTCCTGGCAGTCCCGCCATAGCACAATTTATATTTAGCCGGGACCGGGAAAATAAATATAGTATCTTCCCAATCCCAACACGTAGTATTCGATCACAGAATCCATTGACAGCTGCATAATGACTAGAATTTGTTTTTCAATTGGAAGTGGTGCATATTGTGAATCAGACCAGAATTTAAGGAGTTTTTCACGATCGTTGATACTAAGCAAAAAATCATGAGATTTTAAAATCCAGATTTTATTCTACGGATATGAAAGAGAAGCATTTTGCAAGGCATTTATCCTTACCCTTTCTGCATTTCCTAATCGAGTAAATCAGATTGAATTGCTTTCTTCTCTTACGATATTTCGAGTTGGATGAACAGAGCGCTTCCAAAGGCTGAATAAGACATTAGATTCTCATTCATCAATAACTCTTCTTCCGGACCGGACCCTTCCATGTGAGAAGCCGGAAGTCGAGCCTTTCTCCTTAGTGAACTACAAGTGATATAAGGACTTTCAAGCACCAGTACTTCTAGTCTATGTATTCCCTGCTTTGGCTACAATGACTTCCTTCTTGCCCGGGAACAGCGGGACCTACCCTCTATCGATTTAACCGAAATGCACTACCTAAAGGGAAAGTAAAGGGCAAAAGAATTGGGCAGACTTACTTGTAGCTTAATAAAGGGCGGATGGAAGGATAGCTGGGAATTCCACAAGTAAGGAAACAATCTTTCTCAGTATTCTAATGAACTGAACGATTCAGCCGTGTCGTGGGAAGAACAAAGTCACTGCTGGACCAATGCTAGTAGATGCAAAATAAAAAAGGCAATGATAGTTGTCTCAGTAGCAGATGAAAGTATGGAAGCTGGATCAGGATAAATCAAATCAGAATTGGGACAAACATCTCCAACCGAATTGGAAATTGAATAAAGATCAAAGTTTCTCTCACAGCAACAGTCCATCTCGCGTCAGCAACGCACCTTGCGTCGGGAAAATCTTTCGTGTTACGAAAAAACTCAATAAAAAAGCCTGACTCATATTGCGAAACAAAGCAAAAGAAAAAAGGTGTTAACTACTTCTCCGAAAAGTCGTTAGTTTCTAGGACTTCGCCCCTATTTGTCTTTTTCAAGATCAAGAAAGGGCTTCTTTTCCTGGTGTCCGATGGCAACACAATTTGGATAAAAACCGTTTCTCTGCCGGCGCTAGGGCGTCTTACGGCTCTAAAAGTCTCACTTTTTTATATATGTTGCCCTATAGGCGGTCTCCCTAATGCTAGAAATAATACAACAGCGGGCCCCTGGAGAGATTTTTAGTTGGCTTTATGACTGGAGAAATCCAGGGCTACCGCCCGAATTCACCGTGGATCAAGGCTGGCGGCGGATTCTAACTTGGGTTAAAAAGTCGCTAGCTTTCTTAGGTGACTCGCCAACTCTAGGTAGTAAAATGAAAGGGTGCCTGGGCATGGGTCTCGGGTTTCTTTCGAGAAATTGAATCGGAGTAGGTCGTAACAAAGTTAGCCATAGGGGAACCTATGGCTGGATTAAATCCTTAGCTTAGGGAAAATGGGAACCCCTTTTGTTGTTTTCACTTCTTTTTCCCATGTCTCATTCTTATCAAGTGCACTCATCTCCTAACGCAGGCAATGCAACAAGTAAGCTCTTAGCACTTCTTTTGCAAAGGCTACCCCCTTGAGGGGAGAAGATATTCTTGCGGCTTACGCAAAAAGAGTAGTCATCCCAGTAGCCAATAGAGGGTCTCTTTATATTCGGGTGAAATTTAAAAAAGGGCTTTGACTAGGCGGGTTGGAGATACTAATCAAACTAAGGGATATTTCCTAGCCTGGGCTGGCTCGATAGGGAACGAGAAGTAGCACTTCCCCTCTTCCGCCCACGAGGTTGTTCTTCGCCTCCGCCTGCGAATGGTGAATTATAGCTGCTTGCCCCCGCCTAACGGAAAAAGAAGTGGATGTTACCTCTCACTAACATGTGTATACGTGGGTAATATTTAGCTATGAATCCTGTCTTTTTTCTCGAAGACAGAAGACTCAATAATCGTCAGCCTCTCCTCCGATTCGACAGATCGAAGAAGCATACCACGTGCATGGGAATCAAAGACAGTGTCCTTTCTATTTTCTGCTCTAGCCCTTATCTTACATGCCCGCGAGACGGGACATCTATCTATATATCTAGGGGATCTCTCTATAAATAGAAAAGTTTTTTATGGCATGATATGATCGCCTAGCCGTAGCTGCATATCAGCTGCGCTAAATATGCGATGCGGGATTTCTGTTGGATCAGATCTTTTGCTTTGACGGAAGCTTTTGGACCTAGCGAAAAGGACTCTAACTTCGCACAAGCAAGCGCGAGAGAAGCAAGCAAAGTGGAAGCTTTGCCAGAAGCAAGACGAGGAGGCGGAGCTGTCGTAGAAGCGGTAGCTTCCCCTGACCGACTAAAATAGAACAGTCGCGACCTACTTTGATAAAAAAAGGTGAAGGGTTTGGCAACAAGCAAATGGCTTTCTATCATAGTTGCAAGGATTCCAAACCTTAACTAACTACTTAAGTATAGTACCAAAGGCTGCTGTTTCATAAGGGGGCTGTTCATTACAAGCTATCTGCGCTGTCTTAGATGGAACGGCAATAAGATAAGTCGATGTTCAATCTCTAAGGCGGGTTTCCGTTGAGAACGGAATAGTGTTCGTGCCCAAAGGTGAACAAAGCCCTAGCTTCTAGATTTCACTGCTTTTTACAGGTCGGAGGAGGGCTTATACTGCTCGCCTTTGTTTGATATGTATCCATTCAGTACCAATACAAACTAAAACTCCATCAAAGTAGAAGGGCCACTATAAAAGCTAGAAGTAGGCTCTTTGATTGGTAGTCGGCCTAACCCAAAGCGTCACGACAACATAAAATTAGCCTTATGAATGGAATCTTAAGTAGGGGGCTTAGTCCGCCCGCCTACCAATCAAAGAGGCTGAGAGTAAGCGTAAGCTCTCCCGTAAGCTCTTCGAGCTTCCCTTCATTCGCTTCACGGGAGCCGCACAGCACATAGCTGGAAGTCAGAGGGCCCATACTACCTGCCTAACCCTTCACTCCGAGGGACCGTAGATCGGAAGGCGCCTTCTAAACCACCATATTCATCCAAAAGAGAAGGGAAGGGGCCTATATATTTGCATGACCCCTGCAGATTGAAGCCTATCTACACCCGTAGCCAATCCCCTAGGTCTTGCCACCACGTCGGAGAATGGGAGCTCGTGTGAAACCTTTTATTTCTGGCGTAACTGTGGTAAAACATAAAAAAAGATTATGGCCGCCTAACATGGGGGTCGTAGGTATGATAAACTCGGCCAAAATATGACACCCGAAGGGCCTGGCACGCACAATCCTATCTGAATCCGAGTTTACCCCTTGCACACACTTCGGACAGCCGTCCGTAGCATCATAAGGAGGACCCCCCTTTCGAGGTACAAAAAGAGTACGGTACATAGGAGGTTGGTCTTTCTCAACGTGGTGTATAGCACGAAAAGCCTTTCGATACATGATAGGGCCGTTCACATGAAAGAAACAAGTGAATCCTTTCTTCTCTTCTTTATATTTCTCGAAGGGGAAAGATAAAGAGGGTCTTATGGAGGGGAAGGGCTTGGGCCTACCTATCCCGATAGAACCCCATAAAGGAACGGGAGTTGTTGAGAGGTTCCATATTACCGAGCCGAAGGGCAGCACTTTTGTACGTCATCGTAGTATGTCACGTCGTCTCGTCCCCGCTGCATCGAAGAGTACCTATGCACTATGTTCCAGGGTGGCGGTTCACTGATAAGAAAGATAGAGTCGGGGTGGGGGTCTACGATGTGATACTAAAGTATGACCGGGGAAGATACCTGCTAAATATGGGTAGGAAGCAGGAACCTTTATGTAACAAATTTCGGGGGGTTACAGATCTCTTATACTACCATCCATCGACAGAGCGGAACGACTAGAAAAAGAAGTGAAGTTAAAAAGCCGTATGATAGGTGGTAACTATCTTGTATGGTTCGGGGGGTAATCGGCGTACTCCGGGGGGGGAATCTTTGGCTCTATCGAACATACAGGGAATTGGAGGTAGCATTCCACCGATGTCAAGTCATGTACTGGTTTCCTCAGCCCTTTTTCTATGTGTTGGTGTTCTATATGACCGACATAAGACTCGACTTGTTAGATATTACGGAGGTTCAGTGAGCACCATGCCAAATCTCCCTACCATTTTCTTCTCTTCCACTTTGGCCAATATGAGTTCACCTGGTACTAGCAGCTTTATCGGGGAATTTCTCATCTTAGTAGGAGCTTTCCAAAGAAATAGCTTAGTAGCCACATTAGCAGCGCTTGGGATGATTTTAGGCGCGGTGTATTCCCTTTGGCTATATAATTGTGCGGTTTCTGGGAATTTAAAACCTGATTTCCTCCATAAATTCTCCGATCCAAATGGCAGAGAAGTTTCCATATTTATACCTTTTCTTGTTGGAGGGGCGACCGTCCGTTAAACTACCAAAGAAAAAAGGGTAAACCAATGCGATCATGACATTGTAGGTGCTTGCAATGGGACGGATGTGACTTCCCTCAGTTGGTTTGGATGGCATAGCCCGTTGCAGAAGTCCCCCTTTTTATTCATTTCTTTAGTCTTTAGGGAGCCAAAGCTTTACTTTACTAAACTCTAAACTAATAAAATAAGGCTCGCGCAGGGGCGCTCACGTTTCGGGGCCGTATCTTGCTGGGTGAGACCGAGAGAAAGAAAGGACGGGGGGCAACCATGCATGGTACTTTTCGACCGTCTCTCCGAGGGACAGTTGAACGAGCGACTCATGAATGCTGTCGGGTCAGACGAGCCAATAACTCGAACGCGTTCGGTCTTTTTTTGAGCAAGAATCACGGCGTTACCCTATCTTCACCATGATATGGACTTCAAGTTCTTATGGAAGAGCACGAGGAGATTGATCATCAATATGATTGATGATGGGAATGGAAACCAGAAGCACGGTTGGGGTCTTCGTGGTCCACAAGATAATAAAACCATCAGTAACAGTAACGTAAGCATGAGACTTTTTTGTAGTACCGGTGAACCAGATGGCCGCGATGGTGGAATCTGGGGCGGAGGACTTGTAGTATCTCTCTAGATTTGGCAAAAAAGAAAGACCCCCTAACATAATTCGAATGGAGGCTGACCGCCGAGCCCACTCTGGCCTCGCGGGGCGGGCCCTTGTGGTTGCGAGCTGGAGCTGCCATAGCTTATGGCTAGAGCAATGGGGAGCCCCGGCAGAGAGAAAATCAAGGATAACGAGCGCTCCGCCTGCCAAGCGGACGGCAGGAGCAGCGGGCAAGTGCTTGGTAGGCCAACAGCCCAGTGAACCGGGCGGGGCACTCGACGAAAGGGGGCACACTGAGCAAGTACGAGAAATTGGCCCCGCTCCTCTTTCTTAAAACCAAGGACCTATGGAAGTCGGGGCTCGTCCCCGGTCAATATTGGATCCAACAATAGGGGGCCGTAGCACTGACCTCTTTTTTTTTCAATACAATAGGGGAAAAGATCGTACAGTTCCTTACCGAGACAAACTCTCAACGGATCCTCCGCGCGCTGGGCATACCTCTTTCCGTGCGTCTTTCTCGTGGCGGGAACAGAACAACAGGGAAAGGCCCGGCCGACCGGCCCAGGGCTCGAGGGCGAGCTTTATTTCTTTCAGATAGAATGGGGAGTGAATCAAAAGGCTTCCGTTTTTTGATTGGGGGCTTTCGGGCCCCTCTCGATCTTTTTCTTAGTTGAGAAGGGGGAAGGAGTCTAAATCAATAGACATTAATGAACCATCATTGATGGACGTTGCACATGACACGATCAATTCGACTCAAGGTCCGGCGCTAATAGAAGTAGCTTACTCTCCTAGTAGCGAAGGAAAGGGGGCAGGGGCCCTGTCGTAGTAATCGTGGGCAGGTCTCATGAGATCTATGCCAGCCGTCAGAATCAAACGAAGGTCGAAGGACCATTCGATTCATTAAGGGGCATAGATCTAGGCCTATTTGTTTGTTCGGTCAATCACCAAAGGCGGGGGGGACCACTATGGACGAGACCCCCGGCCTCGATTTTTTTGCATAGTGTGGGGGCCGGCCGTGGCAGAGTAGCAGGGCATAGCGGTGCCCTCGCCTGGCACCATTCCCGGGCCTAGCAGCCGATGGGCGGGGCGTGCCTGAATTCAGACCAGAGCAGACTCTTCTTTGTTTGAGCTGCTCCCGCGCACGCAGACCGGAAGATCTCACTTGTCCAGTCCAGGACAAGTACGTAGAGATCTTCGTGGGACCGCGAAGGGAGTCTCCATCGATCTTTTCTAGGATTCCTTATCACGCCACATGTGGAGATCTTTCCATTGATAGATAAGGGGGCTCCCCCCTTGAACAGACTCTTAAAGGTTACTACCTACTTATACGGAAGAGGTGTACTTTGTGCCGCCCGGAGGTCATATAGATCGGAACCCGGAGCGATAAGAATGAAAGCCCTACCCACAGTACAACTACTGGCCCTTCAAAAAGGCTTTCAAGTAGCGCCCTTAGAATCTAAGCCCTTTTTAGGCCGTGTAATAGGGAGGTGTAAGGCATTTGGTACTTCGGTAGGGCGAGCAGCCCTTAAACCCAAAAAGGGTTTAGAACCCCTCCCCTATTTCTGCATTTCATTTTATATTTGGCCTGCTTCAAACAAAATTATAAAAAAGGGTCGGTCAATAGCATAGCTCTTTCTTTCCCCGGTCTCCTTTTAAAGTAAAGGCCTTCGCTTTCCTAATCCGGTAGGGTCGGGCGGCTTTGTTTGCCCCAACTTGGCGAATCGCATCCCCGCGCAACGACATTGTTTGTGTACCCCTTACCTTCTCGCTCAGTATTTGCAACGGCCGGGAAGGCAGTCGTAGAAGCGAAGCCTATCGCCACGCCGACCATCAAATACGAGATTTGGCCCCTTCTCAAAGATTTGATGGAATGGCCCAGCCCGCCTAAGAGCGCTTATGTCATAGGGGCATGGCTGGAAATAGGCCTTATGGTTTTGATATCCTATCCGGTAGGAATAATAAGAATGGAAAGTCCAGGTTGGTTGGTGAGCCTAGTGATAGGAGACTATCTAGCTTGGTTCGGAGAGCACTTCTTGGGTGAAAGATTTTTTTATTGCTAAATGTTACGGCCTAAATGCTGAACTATTGACCCTACTTGTTCGGATGGGTGTTCACCCCAAAGTGTTCCTGGACCGCATGCATACATCCGTAAGTAACTTAGTGCAACATGTCAAATTTAATTGATAGGAATCAGCAAAGAAAAGAAAGCGGCTAGAATCAGCAGTTAGTTGAATTCTCGGTGCAAAAGTTCTCGTATCCGGTAAACTAGTAAGCGGTATGGGAGTATGAGAATAAATAAGCTCTTGGTGCAATATAAGGCTTTCGCACCTCAACGCATCCACTCTGAAATTATCTGGTGCTCTCTTTGCAATTGAATGCACTGTGAAAGAATCTTCCTCTTGGACAGATGATCTGATATGAATTTTAAAATAAATGCCACTAATGACCCAGAAGAAGAAGGAAAGGGTCTATGTAATTGACCGAGACTGGCAAGAGAAGACTCCTGGCTCTTAAAAAGGGAGGATTCCTGGGTTTCACTGAATAATATCGTAAGTAAGAGAGGATGTTTTCACTAATCTTTAATAGAGAGAAACCCCATCCCTCTCTAATGTTCTCTCGAAAATCGGATCCCTTTCTGTTTTCATTTCTCCCATTTCTTGCGCCTGTCTCGGGGCGCTGCAAGCTTTTTTCGTTAAATGGTAAGTAGCGGTCAGAGGGTGTCCTAGCTTCAGTGGGAATAAAAATGTCATTCTTGTACCAAAAATTTGAATAAATAAATACCATGGTGCCTACTCTACTTTCGTCCACCGTTCTAAATACTACATCTAATATGCGAGAAAGTGTTGTTCTACAAGGGGTTAATATGCGGGAAAATGTTGTTCTACAAGGGGTACCCGTTCGTTCGGATATCTTATCACAAGTATATGAATCACCTAATTTCATTTCAGAGGTAGTCCATTTGTGCGTAGGTGGGGTTGGGGGTGTAGTCTTATTAGAGGGGTATCTTCAATAAGAACGAGGCCCGCCCCTTACCCTTAAATGGGGGGCGGGTAAAGGGAAGTTGGCAGTGGGTCCCTGGTCGCTTTACTAGAAGTTTTTTGATGCGCGAGGAATTGTCTGAAAGTGAAAGACATCATTGGTAGGCGGCCAAGCGTAGATTCCTGTGTGATTGGGGATAGGTAGGCGCAGTGAAGAGAGATCGAATCCTGACTTTTTCTGACTGATGAACGAAATTAGTGCAGCAGAAATGAGTCTTTTTGACTTCCTAAAAGTCTGGGTCAGAGAATTAATAGTAAGGCGATACACTCTCCGATGCAGTAGATCAGTGGACCGGAAGATTAGTGTAATAACCCCAATTTTTGGAAATTTTTGAAACCCTTATGAATAGTGTTTTTGCTGAATGAGAAAACTTTTCATGCCCCACTATGTAGGGATTCTGTTATGGATATTCTGAGATTTTATTAGTACTCTATATGGTATATAAGTGTATGTAAAGATCGTCAGAATCCAATTCCGAACACTTTGGTTTTTCCTGGAAATCCACTAGATACGGAAAGAATTGAGTAAAAGGTAACAGGATAAAAAAAAGGATTTAAATTAAAGGATTATAAGAGAGGATCATAAAAGGAATATAATATATTGAGAAAGGTTAAGGGAACCTAAGTAATAAGATCCCGGGTATGATCCCTCAAACGATAAACGAAAACGAAAGTTAAGCGAACCGTATAACAGATCAGCGGTCATTAGGCAAACAATTAGGAAGTTAATCAAAGAGATTAGAGGGGATGATGTCATCCAACCAATGAGAAGAGGACAAAGAGGGAAGGATGACACCACATGCTGACACAAGCATGACAAAGGAAGGAAGGAAATGTGGTTGAATTAGAACCACACAAAGTTTAAGGCTAAAAAGGTAATTAACTAAAACAAAAACCAAAACTACATCCACCAAGCCAAGCAAATCATTTTTCATCAAAACAAAATTTTATTTTCATTACCAAGAACCTTGCTCTCGGCTTTTCCTAGTTTTCAAAGGGAAAATTTTCAAAATTCAAGTTCAAGGCTTCCTAAATTGGTAAGATAATTCCCTAGTATTCCTTATGCATAGTTATGGCTATTCTATGAGTTTAAGCCTCCAAATCATTCACAATCTTCTTCAAGAAATCAATGAAGAAGACAATGAATAGTGACTTCAAGAATTTTAACTTGATTTTCTTGGTTTTCCTTTAAGATCCAAGCATCCCTAAGTCAACTCAAGACTTCTTAAGGCTTCCTAGCTACTCACACCACTTCAAGGAAGGTATATCATCTCCAAACCCTAGCTTTACTTTGTTAAATAGGATGATTCTAGTTGTTATGGTGATATAGTAGCTTAATACTTGTTGGTTTAGAATTTGGGTTGGAGTGGTAGCGAAATGGATGGTGAATCTTGTTGTTTTGGTTAAAAAAACTTAAGTATAGTTAAATTCAAGCTTAAGCATAAGTATAAATATTAATATTGAATTGATTGGGGCTGTTAGGATGTGGTATGGATGGAGTTTGGATTGGGATGTGATTGTGGCTTGATTATGGGTTGTTTTGGAATGGTTTAAATTTGGGAAATCGCGTAAACATAGCTGTCGTAATGCCCGATTTACCGTAGACTGTTTTTTTTCTTAACATCAGAACCCTTGAACTCACTGCTAGGTTTTGACCATTGCCATTTTTAGATATTTCATGTTACGAGCTTCGTTTTGATATGTGGTTCGTTTGATTCCGATGAACGGTTTAGGAGAAACGGCCATTTTAAGTAACGACGTTTCGTGAACGAACCCTTACCCCTCGCCTTACTTTGAAACATAGGTTAAAGACCTTAAAGGACTAATTGAAGTATGAAACATTTATGTAAGGTGTAATAGGCAGTAGGTAAAACACTCGCGAAGGAATCGCCTTAAAACTCGTAATGGATAAATTATTAAAAATGGTGGAGCCGAGGGTACTCGAGTGACTTAAGAGAATCAGTAAGCGCAAAACGAGCGTTAGAGTCTGAGTTGGTTAGAGTATAGATTTACAAGTGACTTTGGTTTAATTCCAACTTATTTGTTGCTTATAGGTTACCAGACTCGTCCCGAGCCATTCGTAACCCCCAGTCGCTCAGGCAGTTTTCTACCCGTTATACTGTTGTTGTGATGTATATATGTATATGCATTATCTTGTGATAGATGCATATTGGTTAATTAGCAAATGTTGCGATATATTGAAGCATGCTGATATGGTATATATATGCATGCATGTTTCGTATTCTTGCCATATATATCTGTTGGTTCAGTTGATAATACCTATGCTAGAGAATAGCAGTAATTTGCATATACCCTTAGTATAGGGACCCAAAGGTGAAAACATTTTCTAAAACCGAGAGTCGAGGATCCCGAGTAGATTTTATATATATATATATATATATATATATATATATATTTATATATATATATATATGGTTATAGTTTTCAAAACTATTAATCGAATAAAGTTTATTCGATAACTTTATTTTATTATTGAATATTATTTCGAATATTCATCCGAGGACTTATGACTCCTTTATTTTATTATTGAATATTATTTCGAATATTCATTCGAGGGCTTATGACTTCTTTATTTTATTAAATGAATATTATTTTGAATATTCATTCGAGGGCTTATGACTTCTTTATTTTATTAAATGAATATTATTTTGAATATTCATTCGAGGACTTATGACCCCTTTTATTTTATTATTTGAATATTATTTGAATATTCATTCGAGGGCTTATGACTCCTTTATATTATTTATTGAATATTATTTGAATATTCATTCAAGGGCTTATGACTCAGTTTATATTATTTAATGAATATTATTTGAATATTCATTTGAGGATCTATGACTCCGATTATTTGCTGAGATATATTCTTTATTTTATTAAAGAATAAGGTGTCGATAATCAAACTTATCTTTGATTATTCAAATAAAGATAGTACTTTCGTATAAGTATATCTTTGGTTATTTAATACTCATTTCAAGTATAAGTTTTAAAACTTCTACTTCAATTATTTTTATAAAGATTATTCTTTATGGGAATATTATTTAAATAATAATATTCAGATATTTTCTAATATATTGGGACTGATTTATTTCATTAAATCAGCATTACTCCAAACACTCTTTAAAGTGTTTTCGATTCTTCAAAATGATTTTTAAAAGTTAGAGCGGATCCCAAAACTCATTTTTATATTTAAGATCTTCCTTTTAAAGGGGATTTAAATACTCGTTCAAAACTTGAGGGATCCGGCTCAGTGGTGTATTTTACATTCGCAACGAGGTTGCTGTTTTGAGAAAACATCTTGATTACTTGCCCATCGTTCGGGAAGTAAGTTCATCTATTTGAGTCGGCATAAGCAACATGGGATCAGTGGGCGTCCATGAAAGTGTAAGTGGCTCAGTGGGAGTCCATCAAATGCGTAAGTGGCTGAGTGGCAGTCCAACATAAGGTCCTATTGCGGCCAGGGTGATGACCAGTGGGGAATTCGTCCATCTACTAGTAGAAAAGGTTACTTATTGGTATCTTTGCCTGATCAGTAAGATATCAGGTTTATGCCAAGGTTTTCTCCTTTCCAAATTCATTGGATATTGCAACTCTGTTCATACTTTACATGACAGAGGTTTTCAGGAAATGTATGAGAGATATATATAGGTGTATATATATATCGGGACTTAATGAAGTATCTCGTAACTTCATTTCATTCAATAATATTTCAAAGATTGAATCTATTCAAGTATTATCTTGTAGTCTCATCTATGTGATGAACTTTTGAACTAATTATAACTTGAACGGTGGTAGTTCAAGTAGTATTTGGAAAAGATATAAGTATATTGGAGTATCTTGTAACTTCATCTTTTAAACTTATATCTAGTAAATGAATATCTTATGCATGACAAAGATTTTCAGAAAAACGTTGAGACAAGGTTAGATATATGAGATCACCTTGCAACGATATTTTTATACAGTTATAAACTGGAACTTTGTGTATATTATATATGGAAGAGGACTTCCAAGAGTTTGAAAAGTATATATGTATATATACTGAATATTTTGCGACTTCATCGCATTAAGATATCAAACTTGGTTCATTTCTTTTGACCAAGACTTTCATGAGTACTATGAGAAGGCTCATATATTGTTAATCATTATACATATTATTTTGGTGGGCTTGCTGCTCACCCTTGATTTCTTCTTTCATCACACAACAACAGATAGAAAAGATGAACAGGACCAAGCTCCCGATTCGCAAGCGATTAGGAAACGTTCCGCAGTTTCCTATATGCGTTGATGTCGCTGTAGCTGAGGTAGGAACTACCAATAGGCTAGGCTTCCAACGTATGATGTACCAGACTTATGTATAATTATGAATTGTAATAATGGCAAAGAAATGTAAATTTATTCAGAAACCTTTTTAAGATGTATTGACATATAATTGTGGAACAAAACGACTTGTGATTATTTTTTTGGATGTTCATCTCTGAGACTATAACGTGTGGTGTGTGTGTTTATTATGGGGTCACAGTACAGAGTAGTTGATTATGTATTAAGATTGGGTGTTATTAAGGGAAATGGAACTCGTGACAACCCGGATCCCCGACCCCGGATTTGGGGGTGTTACAATTAGCATGTGAGGCGAGAGTGTCCAGTCTGCTTCAAGTCCCGCCGTTCAATACTGGACTTCTTCTTCCCCTTCCAGGAGCAGCCTATATCCTGTTGAGGTGAGGCCTTTGACTCCGCTTGCCTCTACTTTTCATGTCAAGCGTACAAGTGTAGTTTAGTGGGATTGACTTCTAAAGACAGGAATTCTTTTTCATCTCCTCGGGCAAGACCCTGTATAAGTCGACGTCTTAACCTGACTTCCTGAGCTCAGTTGATTGTTGAAGCAGTAGCTCTGGATCAAGAGCTGGATGCTTACCTTATTATTATGAAAAGGGGAAAGGCTTTTTTATAGATTAAGAGGTGAGTAAGGGGGAGAATGGAAGACCAAACAGCCCCAACTCATATCGTACCAAGAACTTGCCATTGGCCTGATCAAGCGCTTTAGGGAGATCACCTTCACGGATGTTCCGAGAATCTACAATCGCTTGGCTGACTCGCTAGCCCTTATGGAATAAATACTCAGCCGCTCTAGTACACATGCTAGTACACCGAAGCACAGAGTCGCTTGTCATCGAGAGATTGGACATCCCAGCCACAGAGAGCCCTTCCGTCGAACGGGACTCATTCATCTTCTTGGATGAAGACTATCGAGAGTTGGAACATGATAAACTATCACCAGTCAAGATGAGGAAGATTACGAGGACGATGGGAACCATGGTATTATGATTTCTACAATTACCCCAAGGACGGGTTCATATCAGAGTACGCCCCTCGTGGTCAGAGGAGAGCCTGAAGGAGAACTTGCCCAACGATTTGTGATCTTGGGAGATGTCCTTTACAAAAGGTCCTTCAAGGGGTACTCGCCCTTCCTTACTTAATAGGAAGAAGGAGGGCACATTGTTGAACAAGATCATTCAAGTGCCGTACGCACCAAGAAATGCAACGTTATCCCCGGGATGACTGATATGAGAAATGATGTAGATGGAGAAGGCATTGATTGATTGTTTGAAGCGGAGACCATGAAATTCTTTCATAGGTGGTATAAACGGGCCATCACAGGCTTCATTCCATCCATCCGCAAACTCCCGTTTTGCCATTTCCTCGAGTCGCGTTCGGTCACAGCCGTAAAACACACTAATAATTTATAGAGGATTCGAACCCCTACTGCTGAATGAACTATTTGTGAGTCCAGTCAGCGGGAAACCAACTCATCTTCCAATCAGCGGGGAACCAACTGATCGGATATATGTATTAACGAATAGCCAAAGAGGGATGGTAGTTGACTTGCTTATTATATAGAATAAGGAAGAAGTCACTAGCCGGTCTATAATCACCTACTTCCGGCCGGATAAAGCAGCCAACCATCTCATTCATCTCTTTCTTCGCTTACCCACCTGTGGATAATCGATCACTATCACTTCCGTCAGCGGGTTCAGGTCTTTACTCGACTGCTAAGGATACGGTGGTGGGGGAGGAGGAGATGGTTGATTATAGATATTGAGGTGATTGGGAAGGGGTGAGAGATCGGAGTGGAGTAGCAGGGTATCCGGATAGCTGATCAAATCCCTCCGCAAACAAATGGTACGGTTCTTTCATCTATTCCTCACTCGCTAGGGATAGTCTTTCATCAGCTCCATTACGTGAATTGATCGATTCCCTATTCCCAGCGATGGCTGGATGTGGTGGCCCGTCCGATTACTCCTCTTCTTCTGGTTTCAGATCGACATCTATTCTTCCATCGGCGCCCAGCCGGAATCGAACGTGAAGGAGTGACCGATAGGGAGAGGAGCGGAAGGATGGAGAGGTCGTGGCAACAGATCGACGGCGGATCAGAAAGATAAGTAGTGGAATATGGTAGAGCCCGGCTGCAGCGGCTAATAGGGAGGGCTCAAAAGCGCCTCCGTAGGATCGGCCTCAGGGCAGGAAAGAAAGACGGGATAGCAAATGGATTCGCATAGCTTTTTGATGACTCAACGGCTGAAGCGTGTGATGGATCTATGCCACAACTAGTTCTATCTTTCGGTAGGGAGGATGACCAAGCGAGGGAATAGAGCTTCCTGCCTTCCCTCCCCCCGTCACTGGGAACGGTAAACATCTGGCTCTAGGTCTTTATATGGAAGGGATGCTACGTATTCTCAGAAGGTATGCTTTTAGCAACGGCCCTCGAACGGGTGGATTTGCATATTCCGATCATGGACACGGAATGGGATCTGGATCTGCTACCCACGCCTTCACAGGTGGTTATTGGTTCACTCGGCCAGCTCAATTTACTTGGTCAAGGAGAACATGAGAAACTACTGGATCGACTACATCTCTATCCGTTACCGGCTCAGATGCTTCTGTGGGATGTGCGAAAAGGAAGTAGGAGCAGCCTGGTACCAAGGGATATGCGAGGAAAAAGTAGGAACACAGCGTCATGCTTATTGGAACGCTAGGAGAGGAGCGGATGCCACTGATAAATAAGGATAGGAGTTTATACTCCTGGAATTCCTCACCTAGCCAATCCATATTTGACTGAATTCTGGATTGATTGCTCCTCCGTTTGACTGAGGTTTAGTAGTTCCAGCATCCCCTGCTTCTAGTTGAGCTGAACCCCAATATTATAAAGAAGGGAGGGGCAACTTAGGTTGAATTCTGGCTTGTAGTGATAGGGCAGGTTCGGTCGAACAACACGGATTTATTTGATTGAATATTCGGGCATCTGACTTCTCTAGTCCTCCATCCATCTGGGAATTAATGGGATTCAAAAGTAGTTCAAAGATAGGGAAAGGTGAACTCTTCTTCTTAATTTTATCATATTATTCAAGAATTCCCAATTCCAAGGCTGTTCCCCCCGACCGCCAAAGACTGCTCTTGCCATATGTTCCGGGTGAAGCGGTTCTCGGATAGGAATGAATCCTCGGATGGCATAAGAAAGAGGTAGGGCACACTCACTTAATCGAGGTGTGGAAGGGGTAGCTAGTCGTTGATCGCCTATCATTGAGCCCGGGAGGGAAGGTTGACTCGCCCGTGAAAGGTGGGTTCGGTTAGGCAGACTATTCAACAACTAAGTGCCTGCAGCATCTCTTCCTGTTCCACAACCAGTTGTCATACCCACCCCGGATCCATGCCCTGCAGCTCACCCAATCTACCTTCCTCCAGCCGCCTCCCCTTGCACGGTTCCAGCAACGAAATTACGAATCCACTAGTAGAAGTCAGGGTTCCAGGTGGTGAATTGGACCATATCCAACAGCTGAACCTGCAGAGCCTTTCTATATAGACTCTATAGAATCAATAGCTTTATTAGCGGGGGAGACAGCACCAGCACCAGTCAGGAGAGAAGCAGAGGTAGCACGTAGGGACGGAGTTAGTTCAAGTCGAGATTCAAACCCAGTCGCATTAGTAGGTGATCCAAGGCCGGAGACAAGAGAAACAGAGGCGAGCAGTTCGAGATGCTGCAGGAGCAGTTCCAGGATGTTAAGATAAAGATCCTAATTCCTCCCTGATCGTGCTTAAGATTCTTTTTCTAATAGAGATCCAGAGCCCTAGCCCGCTGCATCCGAAACCAATAAACGATCAGGGGAAGGCGTCTACAGGCAGTGGGAGTGGGGATTTACGTAAGATCGATATGAGAATTGGGTTGTGAATCTGCCACCTCATAATGAGGATCTGGGGGCAATCAAGGACCAAAGCCGTGCAAACTCCTGAAGCGCTAAATCCTATATTATGGCCCGGTAAGGGGAACTGGCTCCGGTGGAGGCGGGTGGATCAAGCTCTCTGGGCCTAGTTTCCTACCCATAGTAATATGGGATCGCCCCGCCCCTGAGGCATGAACTCCATTTATAGTGAATCCCAGTGCAGTGGATCTTGCTTCCCGTAGAAGTGGAGTGGTACAGGGGAGGGTTTATGTTGGGAGGTCGCTTAGGTGGGGTAAAGACTTCTTCCTAGTGGCCTGAAGTTGAAGTCATGATCCCTGGGCCAGCCCCTTTCTCGCGCAAGAACAAGAATAAGAGTGGTGGACTTGCTTATGTTGTTGGGCTATGAGGGGTGGGATTTCGGGGTAGAAGGTTCATGGTAGGTAGTTCCAATACGGCGATAAACATCCTTCTAGTATGTAGCGAGATCCGTCCGTCCTCAAACCAAGGGAAAGGGATCGATATATAAATCATAACTAAGGCTAGCCCGCTGGTAGTAGAAGGAAGCAAAGATTCAGGCAACTAGGCTTTTGAGTTCGAGATCGAGACCAAGAAGTAGGGATAGAGGCAAAGGTTGCAGCAGGAGGGAAGCCTTTCCTTTACAAGGTTTTCTGTTTGGCCAAGATGCTCTTTGTGCAGCAAACTGTCTATCGGCCGCCTGTGTCCTATTTTAATTTGCCAGCTAAGCGACTTGTTTCATGGCTGTTTTATTGGAGCCGTCCACTGATCCCACTCACTCTGGAGTTGCTTCCACGATTTTCTTTCAGCTATAGAAGGCCTGGGACTGACTCGGCTGATTGATAAATGCCCATCAGCGGTCACTTGCTTTGCTTGATAGAGAGTTGAACTCTAACATAACTGAAGGCCGGAGGGTGCTACCCACTTTTCAACATAGTTCCACGGGTAAGGGGAGAAAGGCTAATAAGTTGAGGGGGCTGGGCGCAAGGAGCTGCTGGAATGAATATGAATGCCGAGGAGCTCTTAGTGCAAAAAGAAGGTGCAGGCGATCTCAGAGTGAGGGAGACGCTAGCGAAAGTGAGATGACGGCTATTCCTCGTTGAGTCAAGTCTTGGATAACACTACTTTGACGACTGAACTGATACAAGTCAGTAGTCAGGAGTTGAATACTAGGGAAGTCAATAGTTGGCTTCAGTACGTCCATTGGTACTGGAGTGTCGCGAATTCACCGGATGTTTCCTTATTCTATATAATAAGCAAGTAAACTACCTTAAGTGACTTCTTTTCTGCATCAGTCTATGAGAAAGAATGGAGGATCAGACGCAAGCTCATTCGCTTTGGTCTTCTCTGGAAGATCTATGATTTGGTAGCAGAGAAGGGTGTTGCTTAGAGCCCGCCATGTCTTCAAGAACACCTCCCTGGATTTCGGGGATGGTTACTAGGAGGAGTCTCTTGCATGGATTTCTTAGTCGAGCCTGATGGTTTAACCCGCTTGGAAAGGAATCATCGAATATAAGACTTTAGGCGCACCTGGGGAAGGACTAACCTTAATATACACAATTAATAAACGATACCGAATTAACTGATAAAGAGACGAAACTAACAACTGCTGTAATGAACCTAAACAAAGAAAAAGATGAAAGGTATCACAACGACTAGCAACCAAACCAAGGTAAGGAGAAATGTACTCATACTCATAATTGCGCCAAACAAAGCTACAGAATTCCTGGCCTGAAAACAATAACAATAGGGGGTAAGAAGACTCCTTAGCCCCGAACCGCGACCCGGTGACAATGGAAAAAAATTGGTAAGGGGGACTCAGGGTCAATAAGCAAAAGAAGATACCAGATGCATAGCTAAACGAGGCTGCCCAACTCAAAATGGGAAGAGGGCGACGGAGGACCGCCCGGGTTTTACTAACTCCGGTCCGCTATGCTTTTTGTCACTATACCCTCTTCACCTAGTTTTCCTTTCTTTCCCACCAGTGGCCACCAGCGGATAAGACTGAAAAACCACTAACCAAAACGTATGAATTGCTTACAGGCTTGCTAACATAATGACTGCTCACTATGTACCCACTAATTCTTCCTGGCAATGCAAGGGAAGCCCCATACACCACTTTTTTAATCTAGCGAAGCCTGCCGCCTTGTGATACACTTCTTCGATTTAGGTTGTAGCGGCTAGCATGCACGTCTAAGCAAGCTGGCCGACCTATCTTCTTCGAAAGTCTTCTTCATATTCTTCGAAAGTACTCTACTACATATGAGATCTGATCTTCTTCGGAAGAGAAATCTACGTTAGCAAGAAGAACTAATCCGTTCGTTGTGGCAATGATCATAGTGATCTCTGGAAGAAAACCTATAGTTAGGTTGCTTCTTTCCGACCTATATCGTTCGTATCAATCACTGCACCCTCCTCATCTGGTTTAAGCACTCTAGAGTATCATGAACTACTTTATAGTATGGACTATCATACGACAAAGAAGCCAAGCTATTATAAACATCTGTTAAGTCCTTTATATTGTATAAGTCAGCTAACAACAACATCATATCTAATATATCCATGGGTAACAAACTATCAGGAACGTTGATATCCTTCGTATCGAGGTACGGACCTAATAAGTTATGATATATTTCATCCTTCAACGTAGCTACTATACAGGAGTGTAACTCATCACGATAATTAATCCTGGTTAATTTCTCGCCCAAAAGGGCAACTTCCCAGACAATCCGATAAATGACATCGACAGGAACAACATCCATAAGTTGATTCTTTATTAAGAGTGTTAGCTGCTCTAAAACCTTCCATTGTATAGAATTCATTTTAGTCATTCTTGGCTGATTAGCAGTAGTGCCAATTAATAGCTTAATATTGGTCGTCATAGTAACACCAATTTTTATACTGAGTATAGGGCTGGATTTTGCATAGTTTCCTATGAGGCCGACTACCTGGACACAAAACAATATCCATCTATGCATGGAGAGGGAAGGTAATTGATCAGCACAACCCTCTATTTTGTATCCCCTCTATAGATGATAGAACCAAAGATAGGGTTCACTATGGAGATATGCCACACTTATACTCTATAAGGGGTCGTTTTCTGTTTATTTTCATAAAAGAGTCTCTAGTTTCTAGCTAGTATATGCTTATAAAACTATACAGTATAGTAGCAAAGAAACCGAACTACCAACATAGAATCTTATTCAGTTATCTGGGTATCAACTGTTGCTAGGGTATCATTGTATCAACTGCGGTATGATATTTTCTCTACCTATGCTAGGGTATCAACTGTTGCTTGCTTTCCGATTCTGACCTAACCTTCACCTAACCTATCTTCTAGAGTAATGAGCCCATGCATTTAGACTCCATTTACCTCTAGTCTTGAGGAAGCTTTACTGGGTTGAGTATAGGTAGCAGCGAAGTAGTAGGTGTAATATAAGTGAACAAGCAAAACACCAGAATTGGACGAATACCGCTTTGGACAGAACTTTATTATAAGGTAATAGAACTCGAAGTAGTAAATATTTAGGCATGTGAAATATAATGCGATAATACTTGATGTTGATATGTATATACATCTATATGTATTTTGTTCTCCGGTGATAAACCTCTATAGTTCAGAGGTAGATTCCAAGCCACATATTTTGTGACCATATATTTTTATATATAATTCTCTTAAATTCGTTCTTTTCTCTTCTTTTCATTTTCGTGTAAACTGAGACGAACAACCCTTCCAAAAGGGGAGGTATAGTCGAATGACTATCTATCTGTGTGATAGAAGCCTAGTAGGATACCACATGTTGTTTAATTGTTTGTCAAGTACTAAAGGCTGGCCACCTTCTGTACTAACTATGCAATAGAACAAGTGTTCATGATCATAGTGATCTCTCAACAAATTCTTTTACTTCTATATGATTGATCAAACTTTGGAAGATAGAAGCAGCTAGAAAAGGAATAGTATAAGTATGGTGCTATTCGGAATGAAAACGCGTTCTTGATACTAAGGTTGACGCATTTATTAAAAGGTTATAAAACTCTAGCGAGTAAAGGTATATCTACAATTGTATTATGTACGGAAGATAGTAACAATTACAAACTGGAAAAGAGTGGGTATTGAGAAGCAAAAGTTATAATGCTAGAAGCTATGATGAGAGTCTGTGCAATAAACTTGAAAGAATTTGGAATGATCACTTAACGCGGATTGATTTTTCTTACGAAAATAGATTGTATGTCAGTATCGAGATGTCGCCTTATGAGATCCTTGAGGGAAGACAATGTCGATATCCCTTATGTTAGGATAAAGTAGTAGAGCGCAAGATGCTCGGACCAGCAGTGGTCCAAAGGACCAAGGATATGATAGATTTAACCAGAGGACGGCTGGTAGCAGCCCAAGATCGACTATACAAGTATGTCGGTCTGGCCCGAAACGACAAAGAGTAAGAAGTAGGGAACCTAGTATTGTTAAAGGTATTCCCTTGGAAATGATTGATGAGGTTCGGAAATAAAGGAAAGCTAAGTCCACGATTTGTTGGACCCTTGGATATATTAAGACGTATTGGGAAGTTATCAAATGAACTAGCCTTACCCCCGAACCTGCAACAAGTTCGCAATGAGTTTCAAGTATCAATATTAAGGAAGTATGATCCATAGGCGAGACATATAGGAGAATATAAACACGTAAACCTCCGACCAGACTTGACCTATATGGAGCAACCAGTAAGGGTTATGGATTGAAAGGAGCAAGTGCTTAGGAACGAGGTTATCAGACTAGTCAGAGTTTTGTGGTAAAACCACAATGTGGAAAAAAAATTTGACTTGAGAGTTAGAAAGCGCAATGCTAGAAAAGCATCCCCAACTGTTTTCTATCTGATATCGGGACGAAATCCTTTTAAGGAAGGGAGACTGTAATTACCCCAATTTTTGGAAATTTTTGACACCCTGATGAATAGTAATTTTTTTCTGACTATGCTGATTATGGAAAATTATCAGACCACACTATATAGGAGTACTGTTATGGAAATTATGAGATCGTATTAGTATTCCATAAATTAAATGAGTGTATGTAAAGAATTCGAATCCGGACACTTTGATTTTTTCCCGAAAATCCACCAGATACCGAAAGAATTGAGTATAAGGTAACATGATTAAAAGGATTTTTATTTAAGGATTATAGCAGAGGATCATTAAAGGAATATAATATATTAATAAAGGTTCAGGTAAGCCCAAGTAATAAGATCCCGAGTATGATCCCTCAAACTATTAACGAGAACGAGAGTTAAGCGAACCGTAAAACAAATAAGCGACTAAGAGACAAACTTGTAGAAGAAGCCAAGGATTGTGACATCATCAAACCACAATGGATTGACACATGGCAAGAAAGTGATGCATGATGGATGATGTCATCAAGAGAGAAGATATTTATGCAAGAAAATCAAAGAAGCTTTTTCATTCTTTTCATTTCATCATTTTGCTCTAGGCCAAAATGATATTAGAGACTTTAAACTGCCATATCTCCTTCAATACTCACTCAAATATTGTGTTCTATAGCTCGTTGGAAAGGTATTGCGATGACCTACAACTATTGTTCATAATTATCGTCCAAATAGTCATGGTAAAACCTTTATTTTTACAGTTCTTTAAATCGGACTTTTAGAAACTTCAAAATCTAACTTTGTGTTTTCTTGATTGTTTATGAGATCCAAGCTTGTATAAGGATTGATCAAGATTTTAAGGCTCTCTAGCAACTTCTCACTCACAAATCAAGGAAAAAAACTTCTTGACCTTTAGTACTAAGCTTGATTGTTTGAGTTTTTAGATGAATTGGTAAATGTATAGTTAGATCCACGCTTAGTAGTAATTTTTGTGAAGTTGTGTTGATTTTGAATGGTGAATTTGTAGTGATTAAATGAGTTGGTAAAACCTTGGAGTCGGGACTGATTTTTCAGTGGTTTTAGTTTTATTTGTTGTGTTATTGATTTTTGGAGGATGGGAGTGAATTGATGAGGATTTAGAGTGGTAATTATTTTGGGAATCGTGTAAACATAGCTGTCGTAATGCCCAATTTTCCTTAACTGTTTCTGACCTTAACTTTAGTACCTGTGAACTCAGTATAAGATTATCAACTTTCCCGTTTTTAGCTAGATCATGTCGTAAGCTTCGTTTTGGTATGTGGTTCGCTTATATCCGATGTACGGTTTGAGAGAAACGACAGTTTTAAGTAACGGCGTTTCGTGAGCGAACCATTACCCCTCACTTTACTTTGAAACCTTGTTTAATGCCCTTAAAAGACTAATTGGATTATGAAACAATTATGTAAGTTGTATTAGGAAGTTGGTAAAGTATTCGCGAAAGAGTCTCCTTGAAATTTCTAAAGGTTAATTTATTAAAATTAGTGGAGCCGAGGGTACGCGGGCGATTAATGCAAATCGTTAAGCGTATAAACGACCGTTAGGGTATGAGTGAGTTTTGACTAGTTTTTTAAGCGACCGTGGTCTAATTCTGGCTTATGTTGTTGTTCATAAGTTACCAGACCCACTCTAAGCTTAAGTCTACCCCGGAACACTCAGGCAAGTTTTCTACCCGTTAAACTGTTATTGTGATATAAATATATTGATGCATTATCTTGAGATAAGTGCATGGTTATTATTAGCAAGCCTTGCGATATATTGGAGCATGTTGATATGATATATATTCATTCCTGTTTCATAATCTTGATATTTCATGGTCGATTCAATTGTTATAAATTTCATAATACCTATGCTAGAGATAGGCATTACTTGCGTATACCCTTATTATAGGGGACCCTATGTCAGCATTTACTCACCCTATGTCAGCATATCAAGTTCTAGCTGAACAGGACAATGTGGCTGCAGAAAGGATGCTAAACGTGGTGCATACAACTGCTTCAATGCAAAGGGCAAAGGATGCCATCACAACCATGCCACCTACAGCTGGTGATGATGTTGATTATGGAACTGGTGGTTCTGAAGAGTTCTTTGGAGATGATGATGATGAAGAAGAGATAATGGACATAGGGGGAGAAGAAGGCCCTAGTTCCAGATCTAGTGTGCTATCTTGGGCACTCTCCAAAGATTGTGATGAACACCATTTCAAGTCCACTCTTTTTCAAATAATTCAACAGACACAGACTGCTCTTCAAGCCACCACTAATGCCAGCACCAAGAAGCTCCTACAAGCACACCTCAACTTTCTACAACTACATCAAATACAAGCTCTTCAACACAATCAAGATGTCACTTTAATCAAAACAGAGATTGACCAAGTCAAGAACGATGACTCTGAAAGATTGGATGCTAAATTTCCAGATACAACAGTACTTGACATCAACAGACAGTTGAGGAAGAATTCTAATCTTGCATGTAACACCCCCAAATCCGGGGTCGGGGATCTGGGTTATCACGAGTTCCATTTCCCTTAATAACACCCAATCTTAATAAACAACCAACTACTACATACTGTGACCTCACAATAAACACACACACCACAAGTTGTAGTCTCAGAGATGAATACCAAAATAACACAAGTCATTTTATTCCATAATTATAAGTCATTACACCTCAAAAAGGGTTTTTGAATATATTTACATTTCTTTTCCATTATTACAATTCATAATATACATAAGTCTGGTACATCAAAAGTTGAAAGCCTATCCTATTGGTAGTTCCTACCTCAGCTACAACGGCATCAACGCCTATAGGAAACTGCGAAACATTTCCTATCCACTCGTCAATTGGGAGCTTGATCCTGTTCATCTTGTCTTTCTGTTGTTGTGTGATGAAAGAAGAAAGCAAGGGTGATCAATAAGCCCACCAAAATAACATGTATTGTAATTTACAATATGTGAGCCTTCTCATAGTACTCATGAAAGTCTTGGTCAAGCAGATATGAACCAAGTTTGATATCTTAATGCGACGAAGTCGCAAAATATTCAGCATATATATACATATATACTTTTCAAAACCTTTGAAATCCTCTGACATGTATATAAATACACAGAGTTCCAGTTTATAACTGTATAAAAATATCGTTGCAAGGTGATCTCATATATCTAACCTTGTCTCAACATTTTTTTGAAAATCTTTGTAATGCATAAAATAATCATTTACTAGATATAAGTTGAAAAGATGAAGTTACAAGATACTCCAATATACTTATATCTTTTTTTCTGAATACTACTTGAACTACCACCGTTTAAGGTATAAATAGTTCATCTCATAGATGAAGCTACATGACAAAACTTGTATAGAATCAATCTTTGAAATATCATCAAAATGAAATGAAGTTACGAGATACTTCATTTGGTGAAAACATCATTTTGAAAACTCGACCCTGCCAACACTCAACAATCGTCCAACCGTAGCCTTTCTATCAAACTGCTCTAGGTAGTGTTGCAGAAATATCCAACTGGATGATGAACTCATTACGGGAGTTTGCCGCGCCAGGAAGACAACTCACGATGATTAGTCGCAGTAGTGCAACCCCACCATTTTCTACATGTATAGGAGAACAGTAGGAATTACTTGTCGACCGAACGCTGGACTCCTAAGGAATGGACCGTCTTAGTGGAACTTCCGGGCCAATATAATAAGGCTGGGCCGGAGCTACTCGACCACTTACGCCACTCCTAGTTCAGATGAAATCCATGACTGAAACGTAAAGCTCGTCCCCCCTTTCCCCAAGTAGAAACTTGTTGATACGGCTCCACCAAGAAGTCGTATCTAGTTGGCAAAGGAAAATTCACCGATATTTCCCAGGCGATGCCTGTTAATGGATTAACTTATTCCAAGAATTTTACTTCCCGAGTGTTGGGTAAGTAATAAAAAACTCTTTTATCAAAACAACAACCTTGTTGCGAATATAAAAATACATCACGGAGCCGGATCCTTCAGATTTTTGAGCGAGTATTTAAATCCCCTTCGAAAGGAATATCTTAATTTTGAAAATGAGTTTTGGGATCCGCTCTAACTTTCCAAAAATAGTTTTTATAAAGTTTGAAAATAATCTCTGGAAATATTTAATGTAAGAATGATTTGATAGTATCAATCATTTTCCGAATACCTGGCGAATATTGACATATTATTCTTTAAGAAAATAAAGAATATTATTTAATAAAATAAGCGGAGTCATAAGTCCTCGAATGAATATTCAAACTAATATTCATTAAATAAAATAAAAGGAGTCATAAGGCCTCGAATGAATATTCAAACTAATATTCATTAAATAAAATAAGTTGAGTCATAAGTCCTCAAATGAATATTCAGACTAATATTTATTAAATAAAATAAGCGGAGTCATAAGTCCTCGAATAAATATTCAGACTAATATTCATTTATTAATAGAAATAAAATAAGTTTCATAACTAGAAACTCTATTCAATAATTAAACTAGTTTTTGATCGCAATAGGAATCTTAAATGAATATTTAAAAAAATAATATTCACTTATAATATAAAATTATCGAATTAACATTATTCGATTAATAGTTTTGAAAACTATTTATATATATATATATGTATATAATATACTCAGGAACATCGCCTCCCGGTTTAGAAAAATGTTCAACTCTGGGTCCCCTATAATAACGGTATACGCAAGTAATGCCTATCTCTAGCATAGGTATTATGCAATTTATAACAATTGAATCGACCATGAAATATCAAGATTATAAAACAGGCATGAATATATATCATATCAACGTGCTCCAATATATCGCAAGGCTTTCTAATAATAACCATGCACTTATCTCAAGATAATGCATCAATATATTTATATCACAACAACAGTATAACGGGTAGAAAACTTGCATGAGTGTTCCGGGGTAGACTTAAGCTTAGAGTGGGTCTGGTAACTTATGAACAAAAACATAAGCTGGAATTAGACCACAGTCGCTTAAGAAACTAGTCAAAACTCACTCATACCCTAACGGTCGCTTATACGCTTAACGATTTGCATTAATCTCTCGCGTACCCTCGGCTCCACTAATTTTAATAAATTAACCATTACAAATTTTAAGGAGACTCTTTCGCGAATACTTTATCAACTTCCAAATACACCTTACATAATTGTTTCATAATCCAATTAGTCTTTTAAGGGCATTAAACAAGGTTTCAAATTAAAGTGAGGGGTAATGGTTCGCTCACGAAACGCCGTTACTTAAAACAGTCGTTTCTCTCAAACCGTACATCGGATATAAGTGAACCACATACCAAAACGAAGCTTACAACATGATCTAGCTAAAAATGGCAAATTTCAGAATCTTATAGCGAGTTCACAGGTCCTAAAGTTAAGCACAGGAACAGTTAAGGAAAATCGGTCATTACGACGGCTATGTTTACGCGATTCCCAAAATAATTACCACTCTAAATCCTCATCAATTCACTCCCAGCCTCCAAAAATCAGTAATACAACAAATACAACTAAAACCACTGAAAAATCAGTCCACACTCCAAGGTTTTACCAACTCATTCAATCACTACAAATTCACCATTCAAAATCAACACAACTTCACAAAAATCACTACTAAGCGTGAATCTAACTATACATTTACCAATTCATCTAAAAACTCAAACAATCAAGCTTAGTACTAAAGGTCAAGAAGTTTTTTACCTTGATTTGTGAGTGAGAAGTTGCTAGAGAGCCTTAAAATCTTGATCAATCCTTATACAAGCTTGGATCTCACAAACAATCAAGAAAACACAAAGTTAGATTTTCAAGTTTCTAAAAGTCCTATTTAAAGAACTGTAAAAATAAAGGTCTTACCATGATTATTTGGACGAGAATTATGAACAATAGTTGTAGGTCATCTCAATACCTTTTCAACGAGCTATAGAACACAATATTTGAGTGAGTATTGAATGAGATATGGCAGTTTGAAGTTTCTGATATCATTTTGGCCGAGAGCAAAATGATGAAATGAAAAGAATGAAAAAGCTTCTTTGATTTCCTTGCATAAATATCTTCTCTCTTGATGACATCATCCATCATGCATCACTTTTTTTCCATGTGTCAATCCCGTGTGGTTTGATGATGTCATAATCATTGGCTTCTTGTACAAGCTTGTCTCTTAGTCGCTTATTTATTTTACGGTTCGCTTAACTCTTGTTCTCGTTTATAGTTTGAGGGATCATACTCGGGATCTTATTACTTGGGCTTCCCTAAACCTTTATTAATATATTATATTCCTTTAATGATCCTCTCCTATAATCGTCAAATAAAAATCCTTTTAATCATGTTACCTTATATACTCAATTCCTTCGGTATCTGGTGGATTTTCGGGAAAAAAATCAAAGTGTCCGGATTCGAATTCTGACGACCTTTACATACACTCATTTACTTTATGGAATACTAATACGATCTCAGAATTTCCATAACAGTACTCATATATAGTGTGGTCTGATAATTTTCCATAATCAGCATAGTCAGAAAAAAATTACTATTCATCAGGGTGTCAAAAATGTCCAAAATTTGGGGTAATTACAGTCTCCCCTCCTTAAAAGGATTTCGTCCCGGAATCAGATAGAAAACAGTTGGGGATGCTTTTCTAGCATTGCGCTTTCT
>NC_133654.1:156813687-156831187 GCF_009905375.1 Apium graveolens | reverse complement strand
ATGGGATATTATTAGTACTCTATGAAGTATATAAGTGTATGTAAAGATCGTCAGAATCCAATTCCGAACACTATGGTTTTTCCCGGAAATCCACAAGATACGGAGAGAATTGAGTATAAGGTAACAGGATAAAAAGGATTTAAATTAAAGAATTATAATAGTGGATCATAAAAAGGAATATAATGTATTGAGAAAGGTTAAGGGAACCTAAGTAATAAGATCCCGGGTATGATCCTTCAAACGATAAACGAGAATGAAAGTTAAGCGAACCGTATAACAGATCAGCGGTCATTAGGCAAACGATTAGGAAGTTAATCAAAGGGATTAGTGGGAATGATGTCATCCAACCAATAGAAAGAGGACAAGGAAGTGAGAATGACATCATGAGGATGATATAAGCATGACATGGGAAGGAAGGAGGTGTGGTTGAATGAGAACCACACAAATTCAAGGGCAAGAAGGTAATTGACTAAAGCAAGCACAAAAACCAAGCAACCAAGCCAAGCAAAAATCATTTTCATCAAAAATCAAAAGCAACCAAGGCTTTGTTCATGAAGCTCTCGGGTGGTTTTCTTAAAATTTGAAGATCCAAGCTCCACCACTTACTATTTAGCAAGGTAATTATCTAAGCTTCCCCATATATAGTTACATACTTCCTATAAGTTTAAGCTTCTAATTCCAAGCCAATCTTTTTCTATAAATCAAGGAAGAAGATGGTGAATAGTAACCTTCAAGAAATAACTTTAGTTTTCTTGAATTTTTATGAAAGATTAAGGTTATACAAGCAAGGATCAAGGTTCTTTTAGGCATTCAAAGCTCTTGGGTTGTGTTAGGAAGCTTCAAGGAGGTATAAACAACTTTCACCTTTAACTTATAGTTTGAACTTTGAGTTTTGATGAGTTCATGGATGGATTAATGTATATATAGAAATATCCATGTATGTATAGCAAGATCCATGTATGTTAGATAGTTTGGTTGAATTTGTGGTGATTTTGGATATGAATCTTGGTTAATGGTTAATGAATCTTAAGTTATGGTTAGTAGATCATGTTTGTGGTTGAATAAGTTGGAAAACCTTGAGATTATGGACTGACTTTGCCTTGATATAAGTTGTGTTTGAGGTATTGATGATGGTTGGGTGGTTTGTAGTGAATTGGTAAAGAATTGGAGTGGTATAAATATTGGTAATCGCGTAAACATAGCCGTCGTAACGTCCGATTTTCTTTGGACTGTTTTTGTGCATAGCATTAGGACCCGATAACCCCCTGCTAGATTATGACCACTGCCATGTTTAGATAGCTCATGTTACGAGCTTCGTTTTGATATGTAGTTCGTTCGATTCCGATGCACGGTTTAGGAGAAACGACCGTTTCAAGTAACGGCGTTTCGCGAACGAAACTTTTTCCCTCGCCTTACTTTGAAACATAGGTTAAAGACCAAAAAGGACTAATTGAAGTATGAAACATTTTTGGTAAGTGTGTTAGGCAGTTGGTAAGACACTCGCGAAGGAATCGCCTTAAAACTCGTAAAGGTTAAATTATTAAAAATGGTGGAGCCGAGGGTACCCGAGTGACTTAAGCGAATCAGTGAGCGCAAAACGAGCGTTAGAGTCTAAGTTAGTTAAAGTATAGATTTACAAGTGACTTTGGTTTAATTCCAACTTACTTGTTGCTTATAGGTTACCAGACTCGTCCCGAGCCATTCGTAACCCCCAGTCGCTCAGGCAAGTTTTCTACCCGTTATACTGTTGTTGTGATGTAAATATATGTATATGCATTATCTTGTGATATTGCATGATTGTTATTAGCAAATTTTGCGATATATTGGAGCATGCTAATATGGTATATATGCATGTCTGTTTCGTAATCTGGTTATCTATCTGTTGATTTCAATGCTTATAGTTGCATAATACCTATGCTAGAAATAAGCAAGTAGTTGCGTATACCCTTAGTATAGGGGATAAAAGGTGAACATATTTCTAAACCGGGAGTCGATGTTCCCGAGTATATTATATATATATATTTATATATATATATATATATATATGGATATAGTTTTTAAAACTATGGATCGAATAAGGTTTATTCGATACCTTTATTCTATTATTTGAATATTATTTGAATATTCATTCGAGGGCTTATGACTCAGTTTATTTTATTATTTGAATATTATTTGAATATTCATTCGAAGGCTTATGACTCAGTTTATATTATTTATTGAATATTATTTGAATATTCATTTGAGGATCTATGACTCCGATTATTTGCTGAGATATATTCTTTATTTTATTAAAGAATAATGTTCAATAATCAAACTTATTTTCGATTATTCAAATAAAGATTATTCTTTATGGGAATATTATTTAAATAATAATATTCAGTCATTTTCTAAATATTCTGGGGACTGATTTACTTCATTAAATCAGCCTTACTCCAAACACTCTTTAAAGTGTTTTCGAGTCTTCAAAATGATTTTTTTAAAAGTTAGAGCGGATCCCAAAACTCATTTTTATGTTTAAGATCTTCCTTTTTAAAGGGGATTTAAATACTCGTTCAAAACCTGGGGAATCCGGCTCTGTGGTGTATTTTATATTCGCAACAAGGTTGCAGTTTTGGCAAATGAATTGATTACTTACCCAACGTTCGGGAAGTAAGTCCATCTATTGAGTCGGCATAAGCAACATGGGCGCAGTGGGCGTCCATGATAGTGTAAGTGGCTCAGTGGGAGTCCATCAAATGCATAAGTGGCTGAGTGGCAGTCCAGCATAAGGTCTTAATTACGACCAGGGTGATGACCAGTGGGGAATTCGTCCATCTACTAGTAGAAAAGGTTACTTATGGGTATCTTTGCCTGATCAGCAAGATATCTGGTTTATGCCAAAGGTTTTCTTTTCCTTCCAAATTCATTGGATATTGCAACTCTGTTCATACTTTACATAACAGAGGTTCCAGGAAATGTTTTAGAGATATATATATGTGGATATATATATATCGGGACTAAATAAAGTATCTCATAACTTTTTCATTCAATAATATTTCAAAGATTGAATCTATTCAAGTCTTATCTTGTGGTCTCATCAGTGGGATGAACTTTTGAAACTGGTTATAACTTGAACGGTGGTAGTTCAAGTAGTATTGGGAAAGATATAAGTATATTGGGGTATTTGCTAACCTCATCTTTTAAACTTATATCTAATTAATAATTGTCTTATGAATGACAAAGATTTTCAGAAAAACGTTGAGACAAGGTTAGATATATGAGATCACCTTGCAACGATATTTTTTTATATATACAGTTATACACTGGGATTTTGTGTATATTATGCATGGAAGAGGACTTCCAAGATTTTGAAAAGTATATATGTATATATATATATACTGAATATTTTGCGACTTCATCGCATTAAGATATCAAACTTGGTTCATTTCTTTTGACCAAGACTTTCATGAGTATTATGAGTAGACTCATATATTGTAAATCATTATACATATTATTTTGGTGGGCTTGCTGCTCACCCTTGCTTTATTTCTTCATCACACAACAACAGTTAGGAAAGATGGCCAGACTCCAGCAGACCCAGCGCAAGCGCGTGGGAAGCGTCCCGCGTCTTCCCGTTGATGTTGTAGCTGCTATAGCTGCAGAGGTAGATCTATTGTAGATCAGACCATCTACTTTTGAGAATCAATTATGTATAATTATAACTTGTGGCAGATAATGGCAATTAACTGTAAATTTATCAAGTAATCATTTTGGGTTGTAATAACTTTTAAATTGTGGATTCAAAGACTTGTACTTATTTAAATTTCATCTCTGAGACTATAACGGGTTGTGGTGTGTGTTAGTGTGGGGTCACAGCATAAGGTTATTATTATTAATTAAGTGAAGTGATATTGTGGAAAGAAAGACCGTGACGACCCGGATCCTCGACCCCGGATCTGGGGGTGTTACAGAAATGGTATCAGAGCTAAGCGTTATAAACCTCAGAGATGATGGGACGTTAAGATAATAAGTTCACTAAGATAATAAGAACTCTTGCCAAGTTCATAGTCGGACTACCTAACGTAGTACTGACAGTTAAAACCCTTATGGGAACCCTTATAAATGTAGCGATAGAAGCGTAGTTCGTTATCGTATAGAGTAGCGGGACTCCGAACCCTGAGGTTGAGGAGCAACAGCGCGATGATATTTTATTACTAATTGGAGATCGGATTGTGGATCCGATAGAGTGTCCTAATGCAGGACCGGATGATGTTGATATTAAGGATGTTGTCCTAGAAGGGATAGTTGCTGAGGAGGATCCCATGGAGGATCCTGACAAGAATGGATAAAGGACCACTGATGAATTGATGACCATGGTTAGGTCAACTACCAGAGGTAGGATTGGTCGATCACTACCGGAGGTTCGTTCAAATTTGTAAAGATAGTAGCCCCCTTTAACGCGGCTTACTCATAAGACTGAGAAGTTCGAATAGACAGAGAAATGCGAGAACAGCTTTTAAGAACTGAAGCAAAGGTTGGTGACGGCCCCTATGTTGGCGTTGCCGGATGGAAAAAGGAGATTTTTTGATTTGTAAGTGACGCTTCGCATAAGGAATTAGGGTGCTTCTTAGCGCAGCAAGATAATCGCGTCTGCGTCAAGACAATTAAGGTAATATGAAATTCGATATCCCCTCTCATGAGCTTAGGCTCGTTGCAATAGTTTTACCCTAAAGATTGGAGGCACTACTTGTATGGAGAGAAGTGCGAGAATTACCTAAGCCATAAGTGCTCTAGTACATTTTCACGTAGAAAGAGCTCAACATATGCCAGAAGAGGCAGTTAGAGCTAACCAAGAATAATGATTGGGAGATTCTTTATCATTCGGGGAAAGCCAATATGGTGGCTGATGCCCTTAGTAAAAAGGAGAGACTCAAGATGATAATGCCTTTTGGAGAGTTTATAAGAGATTTTGAGAAAATGGAAATAGAAGTGAAGGTAACCGGAGCCGGTACCGAAAAGCTGTTTGAGATTGCAATACAGCCCGAATTATTGGAAAAGATCATATTGTGCCAGAAAAAGTTATGAATGAAGGCAGAGAGCCAACAATTAGATAAAAGATTAATATCGAGAAAGATGATAAGGGAATAATGAGGTATTCCTATAGAATTTGGGTTCCGAAAGTTCAAGAGTGTAAGGATGAGAACTTAGATGAGAGCCATAGTTGAGGAATAAGATTTAGAGCAAACCCTGAACGCGATAGTCAGGGAGGTCGCCATCAAGATAGAAGGAACCCATGACATAATGGAGTGGAAAATGAGGATTTTAAATTAAAAGATGACCCCAATTATGGGGAGTAGGATGAAACATTTCATAATAAGGAAACAGAAAGTCGAGTAAGGAAAGGAGACCCGAGACGGTACTCCTATACGGCAATTCATGGACCTGTCTAGACAGAACTTATACTATTATCCCCAACCACCACTCTGAGGAGACAGTGCGGTGGGAAATTCTTTCATGACCTTTAAGTCGCTAAGCTCTCAGAGTTCCAAGGAACAAGCTGACCCAGTCGAGGCAAGAGCCTGGCTAAAGGAAATAGATGAATCATTTGAGATTCTAAATGATTGACGAACCACAAAAGACTGTTTTGTCACTTACCCTCCCAAGAGAGAGACCACCCGCTGGTGAAAGGCCAAGGAAGGCACGGAGCAAGAGATTATAATAAACTGATTAAAGTTCAGCCAATTGTTTTCGGGATCGTAATTCCCAAGGTTATGGAATAGTGTAAAAGCTTTAGAGCCAGAACAAAGGCAGACGAGTATGATGAATTATGAATCTAAGCTGTAAAAGTTGTTAAGATTCGTTCTGAAGACGCGAATCCAGAATGACGGGATATTTGAAATCAATGCTTATGTTGTGTTGGTTCATGAAATAATGATAAGAGAAAGGAAAATAAAAAGGAATTGAAGTGGAAAGGAATAAAAAGGCAACAGAGTTTGAGGAATGATAAGGGAGTTGGGTATGAGGAAACCCTAAAGACTCCTATTAATAGAAATAGAAAAGTATATGATCGTCAGGATGAGGGTGATTCACCATGAGTTAAAGTTGACGGTTGAAGGCATAAGAGATGCATATAGTTTATCCCCTGTAAGTTGGGAGGATTCGAGGAAACCTTGAGATAATTCGAAGGATAAATAATGAGACGCGGATAGACTAAGGGGATAAGAAAGTAAGAAATTAAGAAAATTGGATGAAGGAAGTGACCTTCAAGAAGGTGAAGTGTAAGACCGGTGGCATGATACCCAGAAAGGGAGACGCCAGATATGAAAGATATCCCAACATTGAGGTGACTGTCGAGATAAACAACAAAAGTAAATAAGGAATTATTAAGAAGAAGTTCACGTTGAACACGACCAATATCTTCCAGAACATCCATGTTATCGTTACCAGATTAGGCAAGAAAAGCGGATAACCGTTGTTATCTTTTGGAGGCCATTTTGATTAACCTCATTTTGTATACAGATGTTATTGTGAAATTAGGCATTTACTATCGAGGTGGGAATGATTGAATAAGATACCCATATCAGGGATATATGACTTTATTTATCCATGGAAGGATGCTTGTACCTTTTTAAAGGTGGAATTAAGGATAGAACATCGGTAACTTAAAACGAATCCTAGGGGAATGCATAAAGGTTGGCATTTCACCCTTGATAGGGATAGTATGAGTTTTGACAAGTATGAATTGGAAAGCATTAAGGTAATAATAACCTTTAAGGATCAGTGGAGAAATTTTTCAGAAGTATATAGACAATGGTTCTAGTAATAGTGAATGGTATTTTGATATGCCCTGTATCTAGGGAATACAGGAGGAACGATTGAAGGATAACCTTAGAGGTTTTACAAGGAGAAAGGTAATATTCAAAATTCTCAAGAATAAAAATGTTGATAAAGGAAATATGACGTAATTATAATGTTGCCAAGTGGGGCACGTGTTAAATCACGAGAAAGTATGGATCGAACCAGTAATGGTCGAAATTGTTCAGGGCAATTAGGACTTAAGATAAAAGATGTTCTAATAATGATTGAGAGTCAGTCATGACAGTGATTAACCTCTAAAGACTGAGGGGATAACTTATGGAAAAATGGAAAAAAAAAATTTTTACTCATCAGATATTAAAGAAAAGTATTTTCACATAAGCTGTGATTGAAATAAGGTAGAAAATTTATTTGGAGGTGGTTAAAATGACATTAACTGTAAGGAAATTTTACTATCAGGAAAGGCCAAAGAGGTGGCCGACACTTTAAAGGTCAGAGGATAATTATAGGCGCTTGTGCCAAAGGAATACAGTGATGATGGTTAAAGCTATGAAGGTTGTATTATGGTTTGGAAGATTGACATTCCTTCTGATGACTGTGCAATACCCAACCGTAATAGTAGTTGGTAAAGGTTTAATTCGTGTAATCGCCATGAGCAGGATATCTATCTCAGCAGGTACTATCTTGAGATAAGCCAGGACCATGTTTCAAAAAGGACTAGACGAACCTTTGACTTAAGTCCTCTATTTAGGGCGTATGATTAAGAATGGCATTAACCTGCTCTCGGTGCTTTGATTGAAACTCTTCTGCAATTTTATATGCTTCATGTCATGTATGTATGTCAGGATCAGGAGTGTACTCCATGAATCATGAATGGTGATTATGTTACCTCCTTAGAAGAATTTGATACGACGTGTATAGACTCCGTATGGTTAGATATTAAGATTTTATGGAAAAATGAATGATGACAGTAGGTCAGTGGTGGACCATAGTAAGGCAGCAATGATTCTGCGAGTATTGAGCTGATTACAACCGTGAGAGTTGTAGTGGAATGGGTGTTGAGATTGAGTACCACTCATCGGGTCGTGGTAGTGTATAAGTTATCATTGATAAATTAATTAAGTAGAGTATCTACCTAGTGGATAATTATTCTTTCTTATCAATAGAGAGTCGTATTATTATACGAGGAAGGTTGCGGTGCAAGCATAGAATTCTAGTAACGATGATGTATAGAATGAGATCCCAGATTCGATTTTCGATGTCGAGGGAGTTTCAAAGGTGATTATGTATAAGCTCGAGGAAGAGTGTGGGTCCATAGAATGATGGACGGGATAGCGAAAATATTTAAGCATGCAAAATGCGAGGCTATAATGCTCGATGCTGATATAAATACGTATATGTTTTGTTCTCCTATGACAAACCTCTATAGTTCAGAGGTAGATTCCAAGCCAGATATTTTGTGGCAGTATATATATTTTTTTCATATATACAATTCTCTTCAGTTCGTTCTTTTCTCTTCTTTTCATTTCATGTAAGCTGAGAAGAACAACCCTTCCAGAAGGGGAGGTATTGCCGAATGACTATCTATCTTTGTGATAGAAGCCTAGTAGGATACCACATGTTGTTTAATTGCTTGTCAAGTACTAAAGGCTGGCCACCTTCTGTACTAACTATGCGATATAACAAGTGTTCATGATCATAGTGATCTCTCAACAAATTCCTTTACTTCTATTTGATTGATCAAATTTTGGAAAATAGAAACAACTGAAAAAGGAGTAATAAAGTGGTGGTAGTATGCGGAATGGGAACACATTCGTGATACTAAGGTTGACGTGGTTATTAAAAGGTTATAGAACGCTAACGAGCAAAAGTATAACCAGTATAATATTAGGAACGGAAGGTAGTAGCGATTACGAACTGGAAAAGAATGGGTATTGAGAAGCAGAAGCTCTAATGATAAAAGCTATAATGAGAGTCTGTGCAATAGACTTGAAAGAATTTGGAATGATCACTTAATTCGGATTGAGTTATCTTACGACAATAGATCATATGTCATTATCGAGATGTCGCCTTATGAGATTCTTGAGGGAAGATAATGTCGATCTCCCTTATGTTAGGATGAAGTTGTAGAGCGTAAGATGCTCGGACCCGCAGTAGTCCAAAGGACCAAGGATATGATAGATCTAATCAGAGGACGGCTGGTAGTAGCCCAAGATGGACATGATAAGTATGTTGATTTGACACGAAAGGATAAAGAGTATGAAATAGGGGACCTAGTAATGATATAGGTATCCCTTGGAAAGGATTGATAAGGTTCGGAAAGAAAGGAAAGCTAAGTCTACAATTTGTTGGACCCTTGGATATATTAAGACGTTTGGGAAGTTAGCATATGAGCTAGCCCTAACCCCGAACATGTAGCAGGTCGTAACGTGTTTCATGTATCAATGTTAAGGAAGTGTAATTCAGATGCCAGATAAATAGAGGCATATGAGCGCATAGATATGCAACCCGACGTAACCTATATGGAGCAACTAGAAAGGGTTATAGATCGAAAAGGGACAAGTGCTTAGGAGAAGGGTTATCAAACTAGTCAGAGTTTGATGGTAGAACCACAATGTGGGAAAATTGACTAGAGAGTTAGAAGGCACAATGCTAAGAAAGTATCCCCATTTGTTTTCTATCTGATTCCGGGACAGAATCCTTTTAAGGAGGGGAGACTGTAATAACCCCAATTTTTGAGAAATTTTGAAACCCTTATGAATAGTGTTTTTGCTGAACGAGAAAACTTTTCATGCCACGCTATGTAGGGGTTCTGTTATTGATCTTATGGGATATTATTAGTACTCTATGAAGTATATAAGTGTATGTAAAGATCGTCAGAATCCAATTCCGAACACTATGGTTTTTCCCGGAAATCCACAAGATACGGAGAGAATTGAGTATAAGGTAACAGGATAAAAAGGATTTAAATTAAAGGATTATAATAGAGGATCATAAAAAGGAATATAATGTATTGAGAAAGGTTAAGGGAACCTAAGTAATAAGATCCCGGGTATGATCCTTCAAACGATAAACGAGAATGAAAGTTAAGCGAACCGTATAACAGATCAGCGGTCATTAGGCAAACGATTAGGAAGTTAATCAAAGGGATTAGTGGGAATGATGTCATCCAACCAATAGAAAGAGGACAAGGAAGGGAGAATGACATCATGAGGATGATATAAGCATGACATGGGAAGGAAGGAGGTGTGGTTGAATGAGAACCACACAAATTCAAGGGCAAGAAGGTAATTGACTAAAGCAAGCACAAAAACCAAGCAACCAAGCCAAGCAAAAATCATTTTCATCAAAAATCAAAAGCAACCAAGGCTTTGTTCATGAAGCTCTCGGGTGGTTTTCTTAAAATTTGAAGATCCAAGCTCCACCACTTACTATTTAGCAAGGTAATTATCTAAGCTTCCCCATGGATAGTTACATACTTCCTATAAGTTTAAGCTTCTAATTCCAAGCCAATCTTTTTCTATAAATCAAGGAAGAAGATGGTGAATAGTAACCTTCAAGAAATAACTTTAGTTTTCTTGAATTTTTATGAAAGATTAAGGTTATACAAGCAAGGATCAAGGTTCTTTTAGGCATTCAAAGCTCTTGGGTTGTGTTAGGAAGCTTCAAGGAGGTATAAACAACTTTCACCTTTAACTTATAGTTTGAACTTTGAGTTTTGATGAGTTCATGGATGGATTAATGTATATATAGAAATATCCATGTATGTATAGCAAGATCCATGTATGTTAGATAGTTTGGTTGAATTTGTGGTGATTTTGGATATGAATCTTGGTTAATGGTTAATGAATCTTAAGTTATGGTTAGTAGATCATGTTTGTGGTTGAATAAGTTGGAAAACCTTGAGATTATGGACTGACTTTGCCTTGATATAAGTTTTGTTTGAGGTATTGATGATGGTTGGGTGGTTTGTAGTGAATTGGTAAAGAATTGGAGTGGTATAAATATTGGTAATCGCGTAAACATAGCCGTCGTAACGTCCGATTTTCTTTGGACTGTTTTTGTGCATAGCATTAGGACCCGATAACCCCCTGCTAGATTATGACCACTGCCATGTTTAGATAGCTCATGTTACGAGCTTCGTTTTGATATGTAGTTCGTTCGATTCCGATGCACGGTTTAGGAGAAACGACCGTTTCAAGTAACGGCGTTTCGCGAACGAAACTTTTTCCCTCGCCTTACTTTGAAACATAGGTTAAAGACCAAAAAGGACTAATTGAAGTATGAAACATTTTTGGTAAGTGTGTTAGGCAGTTGGTAAGACACTCGCGAAGGAATCGCCTTAAAACTCGTAAAGGTTAAATTATTAAAAATGGTGGAGCCGAGGGTACCCGAGTGACTTAAGCGAATCAGTGAGCGCAAAACGAGCGTTAGAGTCTAAGTTAGTTAAAGTATAGATTTACAAGTGACTTTGGTTTAATTCCAACTTACTTGTTGCTTATAGGTTACCAGACTCGTCCCGAGCCATTCGTAACCCCCAGTCGCTCAGGCAAGTTTTCTACCCGTTATACTGTTGTTGTGATGTAAATATATGTATATGCATTATCTTGTGATATTGCATGATTGTTATTAGCAAATTTTGCGATATATTGGAGCATGCTAATATGGTATATATGCATGTCTGTTTCGTAATCTGGTTATCTATCTGTTGATTTCAATGCTTATAGTTGCATAATACCTATGCTAGAAATAAGCAAGTAGTTGCGTATACCCTTAGTATAGGGGATAAAAGGTGAACATATTTCTAAACCGGGAGTCGATGTTCCCGAGTATATTATATATATATATTTATATATATATATATATATATGGATATAGTTTTTAAAACTATGGATCGAATAAGGTTTATTCGATACCTTTATTCTATTATTTGAATATTATTTGAATATTCATTCGAGGGCTTATGACTCAGTTTATTTTATTATTTGAATATTATTTGAATATTCATTCGAGGGCTTATGACTCAGTTTATATTATTTATTGAATATTATTTGAATATTCATTTGAGGATCTATGACTCCGATTATTTGCTGAGATATATTCTTTATTTTATTAAAGAATAATGTTCAATAATCAAACTTATTTTCGATTATTCAAATAAAGATTATTCTTTATGGGAATATTATTTAAATAATAATATTCAGTCATTTTCTAAATATTCTGGGGACTGATTTACTTCATTAAATCAGCCTTACTCCAAACACTCTTTAAAGTGTTTTCGAGTCTTCAAAATGATTTTTTTAAAAGTTAGAGCGGATCCCAAAACTCATTTTTATGTTTAAGATCTTCCTTTTTAAAGGGGATTTAAATACTCGTTCAAAACCTGGGGAATCCGGCTCTGTGGTGTATTTTATATTCGCAACAAGGTTGCAGTTTTGGCAAATGAATTGATTACTTACCCAACGTTCGGGAAGTAAGTCCATCTATTGAGTCGGCATAAGCAACATGGGCGCAGTGGGCGTCCATGATAGTGTAAGTGGCTCAGTGGGAGTCCATCAAATGCATAAGTGGCTGAGTGGCAGTCCAGCATAAGGTCTTAATTACGACCAGGGTGATGACCAGTGGGGAATTCGTCCATCTACTAGTAGAAAAGGTTACTTATGGGTATCTTTGCCTGATCAGCAAGATATCTGGTTTATGCCAAAGGTTTTCTTTTCCTTCCAAATTCATTGGATATTGCAACTCTGTTCATACTTTACATAACAGAGGTTCCAGGAAATGTTTTAGAGATATATATATGTGGATATATATATATCGGGACTAAATAAAGTATCTCATAACTTTTTCATTCAATAATATTTCAAAGATTGAATCTATTCAAGTCTTATCTTGTGGTCTCATCAGTGGGATGAACTTTTGAAACTGGTTATAACTTGAACGGTGGTAGTTCAAGTAGTATTGGGAAAGATATAAGTATATTGGGGTATTTGCTAACCTCATCTTTTAAACTTATATCTAATTAATAATTGTCTTATGAATGACAAAGATTTTCAGAAAAACGTTGAGACAAGGTTAGATATATGAGATCACCTTGCAACGATATTTTTTTATATATACAGTTATACACTGGGATTTTGTGTATATTATGCATGGAAGAGGACTTCCAAGATTTTGAAAAGTATATATGTATATATATATATATACTGAATATTTTGCGACTTCATCGCATTAAGATATCAAACTTGGTTCATTTCTTTTGACCAAGACTTTCATGAGTATTATGAGTAGACTCATATATTGTAAATCATTATACATATTATTTTGGTGGGCTTGCTGCTCACCCTTGCTTTATTTCTTCATCACACAACAACAGTTAGGAAAGATGGCCAGACTCCAGCAGACCCAGCGCAAGCGCGTGGGAAGCGTCCCGCGTCTTCCCGTTGATGTTGTAGCTGCTATAGCTGCAGAGGTAGATCTATTGTAGATCAGACCATCTACTTTTGAGAATCAATTATGTATAATTATAACTTGTGGCAGATAATGGCAATTAACTGTAAATTTATCAAGTAATCATTTTGGGTTGTAATAACTTTTAAATTGTGGATTCAAAGACTTGTACTTATTTAAATTTCATCTCTGAGACTATAACGGGTTGTGGTGTGTGTTAGTGTGGGGTCACAGCATAAGGTTATTATTATTAATTAAGTGAAGTGATATTGTGGAAAGAAAGACCGTGACGACCCGGATCCTCGACCCCGGATCTGGGGGTGTTACAGGAATGGTCAACTCATCAGGCTCATGACCTGAAGACTGCAGGTTTGAATCCTGTCCCCGCCTAATCACTTGAGAGACTTTCGTCAGTCCTGCTCGTGAGATCTTCGACGTCAGAGAGTTTTTATCGAGAAACCGATGACCAAAGTGCCTAGCCATGTGTAGACCGAAATGGTCTCGCGAAGCCGGTAAATGTTTGGCTAAGATCCTTTCTGAAATCTCGAGAGTGCACTAGAGAAGAAGGATTAAATTAGTGTTAAGTGAGTGAAAGCTGACGATACTATTACCGGATAAGTCTTTTATGGTCCCAGGAAGGCATATTGAAGGTGTGCGGGTAACTGCTTAAGTTCTACAGAAGGAGCCCTCAGTGCTAGAAAGTGGTGGCAACGCTTTCCGTTCCCCAAGATTTAAAAACTGCCTGCTCCCTGAAACTTCCAGCTAGATTAGCTGCATTAGCCATAACCAGTGTGCTTCGCCTTCGGCAGCACACCTGCTCGATTAGCAACAAGTGTATACCACTCGTTCGCTGACTCCTTGCTTTATTAGCAACTCCAGCAACAGGAACGGGAATAGTAGATGCTACACTGACTTGATTAGCAGCTTGAACTCCAAAAGAAAGAAAAGAAAAGAACTCTCCTTTCCACCCCAAGCTACGCACCTTTGAGTTCTCTTGTCTTGTACCCGAAAAGGCTTCTTTCTTCTGAGGTTCTGAAAGACGTCTAATGAGCGAACAACTAGTCTTTACAACCTTGTACTATTATTAGTTCGCTAAAACAACTATTCGCTAAGCTACTACTACTATTCTTTCATTACAGCTAGCCTAGTAAACTACTATTCTTTACAGCGCCTAGTATCCGAAGCAAGCTATCAAGCTAGTCAGCTAGTCGAATCCGGTCGATAACAGGATTCTTGCAAAGAGAAAGCGCTGGCCGATTTGCTCTTTCTTCCTCTACCGACATAGAAAAGAAAACTAGGATCTGAAGTCAAGTCTCCTCCAGTGCTTGGTTCATCAACTAGTTCTATTCAAAGCAAGACATCCGAACCATCTCAGGAATCCCTTATTCCTTCTTTCTTCATCCTCTCCATCGGCAACAGCATCAGCAACAACGGGGTACAAAACTGCACCTACGATGGGGACATTAACAAGAGACTTGAAACAGGGTTACAGCACCGGATTGGCAATGAGAAGGAATTCGCTCTAGCTTGCAGGACTTATGCTCCTACCCATGCTAATCCTTACAGCAAAAAGACTATTATGCGGTATCCGAATCAGCTGCTATAGAGGCTTTCAGGTTTGCTTCTGCATCTTCAGCTCAGGGAAGCAACAGCTCATTTCAGTGTCGGGGATTTATTCTGCAAACCTTCCTACTTAACGGGGAACTTCACCTGAAACCTTTACCTTCATAGCTTTCCCCTTCTTCTAACCATTGGCTCACACCAACAACCGGCACATGCTCTACACCAACAGACAGACTTGCTTGACGGCCATCCTTCGTTTGCTTTTACACGGCCGTCGAGAAACCGCCCCTTTTACAGCTAGGTTCTGAAAGAACTATGGTATGGCCGGGAAACTGCTTAGCCACGTTATAACACTAGAAAATCTAACTACATCTTTTCAGAGGGATACGGGACAGAGCAACTCGAAGTGAAGTAAACTGGTGTAACTAGAACACTGAAGCTTTCAAGCCCTAAGAAAGAGTCCCATTCAAGTTCCTGCTCCTAGAGAAGGTAGTACTCGATTGCCTTTCCTTCTTCTTCCCACTAAACGAATCCCCGCGTTTGAGTAGAAGTGCCTTCCTATCTTCGCCCTCTAGCCTTCCATCTTCACTTTCATTTTCGCGGGATTTTAGGCTGCAAGTCCATTTCCGCTCGTAGATGGGATCTCAAATCGGACAAGTTAGCGTTTTCCCGGGATTTTTGCTTGTTTTGGATTTCTCTTCCTAAGGCGGCATCTCAATGTGATAAAAAGACCCAAACCCCGTGTTTTAGGCTTGTTTTTGAGTAGAAGAAAGGAAAGTAATTTCGTGAAATGGGATTCGTAGCCAGCAAGCAATAGCATCCTGTTGTTATAGAAGAAATTCAATTTCATAAAAGAAAGAAGGACTTGGTAAAAATTATCCTTTCATAAATAAAATTATCTTTAACGATAAATAGATAAATAGAAGGGTGGGAAGGTGGAGGTTGTTCGCCGATTCAAGTGGTATGTGAGTTGGGTGATAATAGGTCGTTTTTCATTTGAATTTCTCTGACATTCTACGTTCCCGAAACGGATCCTATCAAATATTTCACATTTTCTATGATCATCTCTATTTCAGGTATTCGGGGAATCCTCCTTAATAGACGAAATATTCCTATTATGTCAATGCCAATAGAATCAATGTTATTAGCTGTGAATTCGAACTTTTTGGTATTTTCCGTTTCTTCGGATGATATGATGGGCCAATCATTTGCTTCATTGGTTCCAACGGTGGCAGCCGCGGAATCTGCTATTGGGTTAGCCATTTTCGTTATTACTTTCCGAGTCCGAGGGACTATTGCTGTAGAATCTATTAATAGCATTCAAGGTTAAACACATGACTCCTAGAGAGTTACCAAAATACGAAGTTATCTTCTCCTTTCGTTCTCAAAAGAAGAGTTTGATCCTGGCTCAGAAGGAACGCTAGCTATATGCTTAACACAAAAAAATAGATTTGAGATTCAGTAAGTCAGTCGGTGGATGCTTTCTTTTTGTAAGAATAAATCCCGGTGAAGTACGTGCTGAGCGGGCGAAAGTTTTGCTTTCTCGTTATTCGTGGAGGGGTCGCGGAAGAATTGAATTGGGTTCGACTCCCATAGCCCCGATGTGACGAAAAAGACTGATTCAACGAGATACGCCGTGCCTGCATTAAGATTTCAAACTTGTCGTCTACTTTCAGGAAATGTTTGGAACAGAGAACTTACAATAATACAACGCCGCATTCTCCGAAAATTGAGAAACAAGAAGAGATCTATTAAGAGAAAGATTTATTCGAGAGAAAATATTAACAGTTACATCCAATCACAAACTACACGAAAGTTGCCCCTTTTTCATGGAGATTTACCCATCACAGAGATGCACAGAGGAAGAGAACGAACTTCATATATCCCTTTTCTACTCAATCCAGAAACAAGATCGGACGTTATTCCGGTTCGTCTCCGTTTTCGTGAAACTATTCCTCAAGCAAGGCAGCCGATAAGTCATCGAAAGGTTTGTGTGAATAATGGAATGGTAAGCATTACTCATTTTAAAGTGTCCCGCGGTGATATAATATCTTTTCTTGAAAATGACGCGAGAGCCCGCGGTGAAGAAATAAGGAGATCCTTCTATATCGAAATCTCAGTTGAAAAAATAATAGGCAAATTCCGGGATCACCCGGTAAGAATGTGGAGAAGAACCAAAACAGAATGGTTCCGCCTACTCAAAACTAAGAGGGGATGCCGCCTACTACTAAAAGACCGGTTTTTGCAACAGTTGCGTTCTTCTATGCAAGAAGAAGACTTAGAAAGAACAAAGAAGTTTGGATCCATAAAAGTATGCTTAGGCAGTTCTTTCGCTGAGCACAACAGAATGAAGAGGAATTTGTATCATTCAAATCCCTATTCTTATCGAAGAGAAGGAACGAGAAAAACCGAAATCTTCCTACCCGAACAAGAAGTCCTATAGTTTACAACTCTTCTTTATATAGTAATTCGACCTATTGCTCCGCACCCCCCCATCAGTTTACTATGAAGAGAAAAAGAAAAAGAATCGAACTGCCTACTCATTATTCGGAGGTGAATCATAGAACACTAAAAGCTGTGGTATCTTATGGACCTAACATAGGTCACATCCCTCACGACATAAGATTGAAAGATCCAAACCTTCTTCTTCGGAGCGGAAACGGACGTGGCCAAAACATATAAAGATCGGATCGGC